>NC_080170.1:37811637-38111637 GCF_950295315.1 Erinaceus europaeus
AAAAAAAAAAAAAAAGGAACACCAATGACCATTGTAAAGTGGTTGATAATAAATTCTCCTGCAAATGCAATAAGATCACAGGTAAGAAAGTAGCTGGCGTGTTTTGATTAGGATATATTTAGTGGAGAAAATATGTCTCCATATTTTTTAGAAAATATTCTACACTTGATATTTGACTCTTACTGTAAGCAGTAACGATATTAAGAATGATGCAAGGGGGTCAGTCAGTGACACATATAATTAAGTGCACATGTTACCATGTGCAAAGACCCAGGTTCAAACCCCCTGTCCCGCCCTGTAAGTGGAAACTTTGCAAGTGGTGAAACAGTGCTGCACATTCCTTTTTTCTTTTCCCTTTCTATCCCCTTTCCTTCCCAATTTTTGTCCTATCAAATTAAATAAAGTTTAAAAATAAAAAAGGAATAATATAGCTGTCTTATTCAGTTGTTTGGAGAAAATGCAGGAGTAAACAAAAATAATATTTTTAAACCTTTCCCATATGCCTGACTGGTTTTTTTTTTCTGCTGTGAGATACAATTTATAGAAAAATAACCACTGTCTGTTTCTTTTCTTTTTTTTTTTTCTTGGCATAGTTTCTGTATTACCACTGTCTGTTTCTACTACTTACTAGTTGCTGGTTCAGTTTCCACCCATCAAGTAAGCAACATTGGTCCTCTTGGGAGAAGAAAATAAGCAGCTGAGAAGGAGGAAATCAGTCAGGTTCTTGAAGAGATAAGTTTAAACAGCTATGAGCTGGGCAAGTTTGAAAGCCAAGACTCATATAAGAGCCAAGCTTTTCGAGATCACAAGGGATTTTTTTGTTTGTTTGTTTGTACTAAAGGCTAAGCCTCTGGAGACTGCTGGAAACTTGGAGCCTTGAGAATAAAGTTAGAGGAACATGCAGGCTGAGACAAATATTTTCCCACACAAAAGGAGATAAAGTTTAATAAGTGAGTGGGAAGAGTGTTATCTTAGGAACAGGAGGAAGAGTTTGAAAACTCTAATTGGTATGACATGACATGCTGTGCCCTCCCCTCTCTCCTGCCAAGTTCCAGATAGGGTACAGAGAGAATTGTTAGAGATCTTGAAAAGACAAGACGAATTTTTCTGTAAAGTCTGATCAAGTGCAAGCTTTGAAATAGCTGTCCCCAACCAAAGGCATCATTATCTAGCAAGTCAATGATGGCCAGACGTGTTTCATGGGAGATGGCCACAGAACCCATAGTCCAAAAGGCCTACAATTTTGTCCTACCACACGTATGGATGAGTCTTCAGAAGCTCCATGCAGAGCTGCAAGAGACACAAGAGAGCCCACTAGAAATCTGAACAGACTTTCCAGGTGGGATAAACAGAGTGTGAAAGGCCCTTTACACATGGCAGAGAGGATGCGGAGGCCATAGTAGTGGGTATAAGAGGGCTAGAGGCTGATGAGGAGACAACACTTGACAAAAACACAGGGTTGACAGAATGGAAGAAAAAGCAGCAGACACCACTGCACTACTCATTCCCCTCCCCAAGACAGTCAATATCATCTCCTAGTGAAAAGAGAAGAAAGGAATGAAAACAATCTTGAATGGATTGCTTATCGAAAATAAATTGGGAGAAACAAAATCTCTTAAGCCTTCTGCATAAATACACACTGACCTCCAGTGGAGAGAGGTACGAAATCCTTCTATTACCTACAAAAGCTTGCCTAGTCAAGGAGATGCTTTGAAGCAATGAATTTGAACAAAGACAATACCTCTGAAATTCTAAGGATGTGATAATAATGGGCTAAAGTGCCTATTCTTTAAAGAAGGCAGAGAGGAGGAGAGGTCCTAGTATAAATGTTGGAAAATTGTATCTGAAACTGACTTCCTAAAGAGTCTTGATGTGCCAAGTCTTGGAATGTGGTTTTACTGACACACACACACACACACACACACACACACACACTACAATTAAAAGCAAGTTGTCTATTTGGTTCTTATACCAATAGGGCTTCAAGAAACTTTTTTAAGCAAATAAGAATATTGAAATTCAAACAGATTTCTTCAGTTCAAGGGCAAGAGACAGAAAATTGAACATCTAACAAATTAGCACCACCAGAATGATATGAACCACGTTTTCTTTTCTTTTACGTAGAAACAGAGAGAAATTGAGATGGAAGGTGAGATAGAAACAGAGAGACACCTGCAGATCTGCTTCACTCATGATGTTTTCTCCCTCCTGGCGGGGGCCAGGGACTTGAATCTGGGTCTTTGTGTGGTAGTGTGTGATCCCATTATCGGTGGCTGAAAACACACACACACACACACACACACACACACACACACACACACACACAAACACACACACACACACAGTTATGCAGAGACTCAGGTAGATAGTTGACTAAAAATATAAAAACACAAGGGGCCAGGCAGCGGCACACCTGGTTAAGTGCACACAGTATAGTATGCAAGGACGCAGGTTCAAGCCCCTAGTCCCTAACTGCAGGGGAGAGGAGAGGGGCTTCATGAGTGGTGAAGTAAGGCTTCCCTCTCTATCATCCCTTCCCCTCTCAATTTCTCTCTGTTTCTATCCAATAACAAATAAATTAGAAATATATAAAAACACTTGTGAGGAACCTTCAGTTATGGAGATTCCAAAGACTGAAAACATATGTGGAACAACAGCCACAAAACGCACCAGTGTACCTCCTTTAAAATGGGGCCAAACTGAATTTTTCACCTTATTGTCATAGTGTTCAAGCAAAAAAATCTAAGCAATGAAATTGCACCCCTACTCCACCCCATTCCATTTTTTTCTCTTGAAAATAGTGATTTTCTTCAGGCTAGTTCTGAGGATGTGGTCCAATGGAGACACTTCCAGGCACTGAGATGAGGCTGCTGTGGAGTTGGGCCTAGGCCCTAAACTGAGCCTGGTTCTGGGTTCACGTTGGGCCTGGGGCTGTGCAGACGGAGAGTTTCTGTCCATAAGAGAAAGTTGGGGTTTCTGCAGAGCTGTAGATGTTTGCTGGGTCAGAGCCAGCAGAGCTTAGTCCCCTCGCCAGCTGGTCATCCCTGCCAGATGGAAAGGCCACAGAGACAGTGACTGGGAGTTCAGT
This sequence comes from Erinaceus europaeus, assembly GCF_950295315.1. Lineage (NCBI taxonomy): Eukaryota > Metazoa > Chordata > Mammalia > Eulipotyphla > Erinaceidae > Erinaceus > Erinaceus europaeus. Next base: position 37,814,726 of record NC_080170.1, read on the forward strand.
TACACACTAGCAAAGCCACTAACCATTGTCAGACTCAGGCCTCTCTTTACACTCAGAAATCTTATGATCTGAATTAAGGCAAAAAGTCTGTCAAGAGAAGGCAAATGAAGATAGAACGTCTGCTATGGAAAGGTCATGACAATTAGTATGCAGTTAGAGGTCATTTCGGTTTTCAGTTCTTTTAAAATCGGGAACCATTTTCAGTGGGTCATATTTTATATCTGAAACTGACAAGAGGTCCATCAAACATGTTTCCAGTGTTTGTTATTGACATTGTTTTAAGAACGGAGGGACTATTATGGCAACTTTCACTGTTAAAATTTTGTAGAGCTAAAGCTATTTATTTGTTTGTTTGTTTACCAGAGCACTTCTCAACTCTGGCTTGTAGTGATATAGGGTATTGAACCTGGGAGTTTGGAGCCTCAGGCAAGAGACTCCCATTATGCTATCTCCCTCCCCCCTAGAGTTTAGATTTTGTAAGAATAGTTCTATATGGTCTTTCAGCTCAGATATGGTGTTAAGAAAGCTTGAGACTTTTTTTTTTTTTTTAATACTAGAGCACTACTCAGCTTTGGCTTATGGTGGTGCAGGGGACTTAACCTGGGACTTTGGATCCTCAGGCATGAGAGTCTGTTTGCATAACCATTATGCTATCTACCCCCCCCATTTTTTTTCTATTGCAGTATTATGTCTTTATCTTGACTTTGAACATACCAGTGACTCTGAAAGCCTATTAGTAGCCTTGTGGTACTGTGTGCATCCTTGCAGAGGGGAAGAAGTAAAAAAATAACGCCCAGAAGGGTTCAGTTTGTGGCATACCTGGTTGAGCGAACATGTTACAGTGCACAACAACCCAGGTTCAAGCCCTTGGTCCCCACCAGCAGGGGGAAAGCTTCACAATTGGTGATGTAGTGTTACAGGTGTCTGTCTTTTTCCTTCTTTATCACCCCTGTCCCTCTCAATTTCTGCTTATCTTTATCAAACAAATAAAGTTAATAAAAAATAAAAAAATAAAGAAAAATAATGCCTAGAAGAGACAAACCAACAAGAAATACTCTGAATATCTATTTCTTTCAAAGTTCAGTGATCCATACCCTCACACCTCACCACTGAATTCTTCTACCAGACAAGGCAAGCCACATTCAGCAACCCAGTTATCTGAGCTGGGGAGAAGTATGCAGGAACACTCTGGAAATTGTAAATTCTCTCATACTAGGCTGCTGGTATGTAAATTGCTATTCTGATTTTAACTTTCTTTGTTTTCTTCCTTCTTGCACTTGGTAAAAAGAAATAACTACTGGGAGTCGGGCAGTAGCGCAACAGGTTAAGCGTAGGTGGTGCAAAGTGGAAGGACCAGCGTAAGGGTCCCAGTTCAAGCCCCCAGCTCCCTACCTTTAGGGTAGTAGCTTCACAAGCAGTGAAACAGATCTGCAGATGTCTATCTTTCTCTGTCTTCCTCTCCTCTCTCCATTTTTCACTGTCCTATCCAACAGAAGTGACATCGATAGCAACAACAATAATTACAACAATAAAAAAGGACAACAAAGGGAATACATAAATATTAAAAAAAGAAAGAACTACTATTTAGCTTCTATTATTTGGTAGCTGGAAGCCATCTTTTTTAAAATTGAATTTCACAATGGGCTGCAAAATTATGTTATTGCCACTAATTACTATAAGGCATACCAAATGATATTGTATCCACTGATCCCAACCTAATCAATGCAATGAGTACCACCTCAGCATGCTTCACTTCAGACTGTGTCCAGAGACATCAAGCATGGAATGTCAACCCTTTACCCTCATTGCTTGGGTGAGACCTTTCCTTTCATAGTATTCTCTATTCCATTCCAGGAGGTTCATTTCCTAGCAAAGTCCCAAAACCTATATATAGACCAGGTCCCATAAGATAGAGCATATGTTCACATGTAATGACCAGTAACAATGGAGAGAGGGATTTATTCGAGTCCTAGGCCCCTCAAGTCTGTTTGGGAATCTCAGGATTCCCCAATTAGGGCCCCAGCTTGTTACTAGTCATTTCTATCAGGAACAATACAATAGACACCTTTGTGGGCCTTCATAGGACCTTGCCCACAACTTGAATCAACAACAGTAGAGAATGTTCCATCCTCCGAAGGGAGGATGGACAATATACTCTATACTACACCTGAGGAAGATGGGTCAGTAGTGGGGCAGCATGGAATATTCCTACTCATGACCACAGAATGTGAGCTCAGATCTAGAGGGATGCAGAGGTCACACAGGCTCCTAAGCTAATTATAGGCCCCCCAGATCACATCACATCGATGGGGTTTACAGTCAACAATATTTATACCCCTTTCCCATATTAGGGAGCTACTCTTTTCCCTGACCCAGCTTTCTGGTCCTTCTACCAGCCATGACATCATCTCCCCAGACAATAATTAGGATCCACCTGCATATCAGATTTCAGGCTGAGGCAAAAACAAAACAAAACAACAACAACAACAAAAAACCACTAATATAGCCACAGGCCCTTTAGAATAAAACTAAAATATACCTATTAGCTATCTATAAAAGGGAGACCCCCAAACTCTTCAGTCTGCACTATTCCAGACTTTAGGTCCATGATTGGTCAACAGTTTGTTTGGCTTTGTATGTTAACTCTCTTTTCAACCTCCAGGTTCCAGATGCTAGCATGATGACAACCAGACTTCCCTGGACAGACAACCCCACCAATATGTCCTGGAGCTCCACTTCCCTAGAGCCCCACCCTACTAGGGAAAGAGAGAGGCAGGCTGGGAGTATGGATTGACCTGTCAAAGCCCATGTTCAGTGGGGAAGCAATTACAGAAGCCAGACCTTCCACCTTCTGCATCCCACAATGACCTTGGGTCCATACTCCCAGAGGGTTAAATAATAGGAGAGCTACTAGGGGATGGGACGGGATACAGAGTTCTGGTGGTGGGAATTGTGTGAAGTTGTACCTCTCTTATCCTATGGTTTAGTCAACATTTCCTTCTTATAAATAAAAAAAATTTTAAAAAAATAAAGAAGGCAGAAAAAAAAAGAAAGAAAAGAAAAAGAAACCTCTGCAAAGAATTTTTTTAAAAAATGGGGGTGGATAAAATTCCATACATTTCCCACCATCATAATTCTGTATCCCATCCCCTCCACTGGAAGCTTTCCAATTCTTTATATTTCTGGGAGTATGGACCCAGGATCATTATGGGATGCAAAAGGTGGAAGGTCTGGCTTCTGTAATTGTTTCTCTGCTGAACATGGGCATTGACAGGTCGATCCACACTCCCAGCCTGTTTCTATCTTTCCCTAGTGGGGCTGGGCCCTGGAGAGATGGGGTTCCAGTATACATTGGTCATTTGCCTGTGGAAATCGGGTCATTTGCCTGTGGAAATCAGGTCATTTGCCTGTGGTAGAATCTGCAACTTGGTGTCTGAAAAAAACATTAAGATATAAAGAAGAACAAATTATTTAATAATCTGGAACCTAAAAGTAAGAATATAGCAGATGACACTTGGGGTATCCATTTTGGAAAGTTAATAGGTCTATTTTAGGTATCTTCCAAGGTGCCCATGACTTTACTAACTTTTGCCTGAACCTGATAGCTAATATGCAGGTAGGCCGAAGGTTTTATCTGGGGAGATGGTGTCAGGATTGGAAATAGGAATAGAAATCTGGATCATGGGAAAGAGTAGCTTATTTTATTTTATTAGTGATTTAATAATGATTGACAAGATTGTGGTATAAGAGGGGTATGATTCCCACCACCAGAGTTCCATATCTCCTCCCCTCCCCTCTTTGGAAGTTTCCTATTTATCCTTATGGGGGTATGGACCAAAGATCTATATGAGGTGCAAAGACGGAAGGTTTGGCTTCTGTAATTTCTTCTCTGCTGGACATGGATGTTGGCAGGTTCATCTATAACCCCAGCCTGTTCCTATCTTTCCCCAGTGGGGCCGGGTTTCTGGAGAGGTGGGATTCCAAGACACATTGGTGAGGTCGTCTGCCCTGGGAAGTCAGATTGACATCTCATGGTAGCATCTGCAAGTTAGTAGCTGAAAAGCATTAAGATATAAAGCAGAATAATATGTTTAATAATAAGGAACCTAAAGGTAAAAGTACAGCAGATGAAATTTGGGGTTTTCATGTTGGAAGGATCTAGGAAGTCTATTTTAGATGCCAATTTCATTCATAACCTTTGATGAGGTCAATGGCACAGTGTTAATTATTCAACTCCAAAGATGTATGCAGAAATGACCTGTTGTATTGCTAAGTAAACAAATCCAGGAAATTCAGGGTCATGAGAAAGTCATTAGTCATGACCTCTAGGAGTTAATGGAGGGAAGGAAATCAGGAAGAAAGATTTTATAGATAGCAGATTTTTGTTAAATGCTGTCCAACAGTAAGAGATATTAACTAGTAAAGCAGAAAGTCCTGTCAGCACTACTCCTGGTGAACTCAGCTTGGATGACAAAACAGTTGATGGTTTCCCCATCATCAGAGTCCTTGGAACTCCACAGGCTCTGCTAGGAGCCAGCGGTACCTTGGCATCTGAAATTTCACCTGGAAAAACAATGAATGCTCCATTTGCTTTCACTACTTTTCATGAAATGCAACATCTAGACAACATCTGGACAGCAAACCTTTACATTCATATGAGCAAGTGTTGACTTTAAAAAAAATTGCCATAAGGTTGCAGTAAATAGTAACACTCCAGTTTGAGCTAGATTGACATGTAATCGATTGCCTAAATGCTCACCTGTTCTAAATTTGAAGTGTTAGCAACATAAAATCAGAAATTATCTCATGCCTGAAACCTCACACCATCTTCTCTTTCCCTTCACATTAGAGCTTTGAATATTAATAAAGGCAAATAACTCTCCAAGGTGAAGCCATGGGGTAGCTGGTATAGAGGCATTTGAAAGTGAATTGGAGCAGGTGGCAAATAGCATGAGTTAGCCTATGTAGCAGGGTCACCTCTCAAAGGCATGCTTTAGATTTGCTAACGGGTTGTGGTTTGCCAGTTGAGCACAGAAGCATGAATGAACATCTGAAACAAATTAGCATTGGGAAGAAAGAGAACTAGAACTGGATCACATCCAAAGACAATAATGACATGGAGCAGTGAATTCATAGCTGTACAAAACTATATGGAGAGTTGGGAGTTTTAGAATCACATACTTCTGGGACCAAACCCTTCCTCCATCCATCTTCTAGTTATGGAGACAAGATATGTAACTGTGCCATTTATATTCTTATTAGTAGTCAAACCATCCCCTAAGTACAGGGGCTGAGTGGTGGTGCATTACGTATCATAGTGTGCAAGAACCCAGGTTCAAGCTCCTGGTCCCACCTTCAGGGATGGGAGGAGTTTCACATATGGTGAAATAGTGCTTAATCCAATGTATCCCTATTGATAGTTTAAAAAGCTAATAACACAATATTGGAAAGTTATAAGGAATCAGATTATTATTCTAGGAACTATTAATTAAAGGAAAGAACAATCATTATTGTTTTGTCTTCTACATGCATTTGGTTAGCTCAGAGAAACCATACAAGAGACATTTAAAGTGCCTCTTTACAGAATTATTATAGTCTATAAGTAAAGAAATATATTAAATTGTTGTATTGCTCCAAAGTAGAAGACTCTAGGGTTGGGGCAGGGGGCAGGAGGATTTAGGTCCTGGAACATAATGGCAGAGGAGGACCTAGTGGGGGTTGTATAGTTATGTGGAAATGCTATGCATGTACAAACTATTGTGTTTTATGCTTGATGGCAATTAATCTCCCAATAAAGGAATTTTAAAAAATAAAGATATCAAATTGATACTATGACCATTTGACCTGAGAAATATCTAAGCTGTAGACTGCAATATTTTTATACCTGAAGCCTGAGGTTCAATCCTTAGTGCCATATATGCCAGAGCTGAGTATTATCTGGCCTCTCTCTCTCTGTGTTATAAGAATATTTTAATTCTTCAAAAGTTTAATACATATTGCCATTTATTACCAAAATTATTTAAAATCACAAACAGAAAAGACAAAGACATGACTTATTGCCTAATGAAGGGTATGATTGCATCTATGAAGTAGGTATAAAAACACTCAAGAAAATAGTGGTCATTCAATTTTGGAAGCAATAAAGATGTCCAATAACAGATGAATAGATAATAAAATTGTTTTATATAAAGGCAATGGACTATTACTCAGCTGATTAAAATGATGAAATCAACCCTTTTGCCTCATCATGGATGGAACTTCAAGGGATCATGTAATGTGAGATAAGTTAAAAAGAGAAAGGTAAACAGGAGATGATCTCACTATAGGGAATAATTAAGAGAAAAAGACAGAAAAAGAAAAAAAAAACCTAAGTAAAACTTGGACTGGGTCTAATGTATTGCACCACAGCAAAGGATTCAGAGTAAGAAGGGGGAGGAAGTGGGTGGAGATGGCATTGGGATGGGAGATAGTGGTACACCTAGTTAAACACACACATTACAGTGTGCAAGGACCCAATTTCAAGACCCTGGTCCCCAGTTTCAGGGGGAAAGCTTCATGAGGGGTGAAGTAGGGAAGCAGGTGCCTCTCTGTCTCTTTCCTTCTCTATCTCTGTCTCCCTTCTCAATTTCTCTCTGTATCTATCATATATATATATATATATATATATATATATATATATATATATATATGAGAGGGCATTGAGGTCAAGTGCATGATGGTAGAAAAAAACATACATTGGGGGTTACAGTGTTTTGCAGACACCTATCATGGGAAGGTAAGAAACTGTATCTATGTGTCAATGATTGTACTTTAAGCCATTAAATTATCTCTGTTGTTTCTGGTGTCTTTTACTGTCTTTTTAAATTCCCTTACTTATATATTAATTTTCTCTAATTCATGCTTGATCTTATAATTCTGTTTTCTGCCTCAATCTTCTGCTCTCACTTCCCTCAGCTGTTTTCTTTAGTTCAACTTTTTTTTTTTTTTTACCCTGTTCAGTTACTGTGTTAGCTTGTTCAGCTAATTGGACTCTTAACTCAGATATTTCAGCTTTTAACTCTCTAATTACCACAAGATAGTTTGTGTTTTATTTCAGAGCCTTATTTTTTATTTCCCCATTTCTGATAATATTTTCCTCAAAATCTTTCTTTACTCCTTTGATTATTGCATAAATTCATGTTTGAATGTTTTCCTCATACTTATTTGCTTCTGGCTTGTTGGAATTTTTCTTAGAGGGCATTCTGTCTTGGTTTATTTCTGCCATGTTTCTTTTTGAATTGACAATTATTATTGGTGTCTTTTGAAATCTGGACCTTGGGTGTTGTTGTCAGGTATGGTGTGAGGTGGGCTCTGGTCTCTGCACCCCTGAAGTCAGTTACCTTTGGTGAGTCTCAGGGATATGTGAACATGTTAATATAATGGTGACACCACAGCCTTTGGAAGATGAGAGGTAGGGCCTCTTGTGTTCAAACTGAAGAGAGAAACAGATGACTGGAACAGAAAGATGGCATCTGCTTCTGCTGAGCATGACTTCTTTAGTCTTAGATGGCCAATCCCTCTTCACACTTTTCAACCCCTGATTACACTGTCTTAGATTCTCTTGTGGTTAAATGACTTACTCAAGAGGTCAAAGTTGTAAGTTTTGATGGTTATTTTTGCTTTAACTTAATCCCTGAGGTGAAGCAAGGTAGTTCACAGTTCTTTGCTTTGCTTCTGGGAAATTGGTTGGGAGATATATATTTTTAACTGGCCCTATGGGACTTCAACAATATTTATATTTTTCAATTAATTTTTCACTAGTGATTAAGAGAGGAAACAAATATAAGTTGAGATAAGAAGTGAAGACTTCAGCAGCATTGCCAAAGAGTAACAACAACCAAAAGATCACATGGTGGGGATACCAAAACAAAAATAACAATAAAAAAAGAATATTCAGAATCTCACAGCACAAGCTACCAAGTTTGAGAATCATTTGTGTACCAGCAAACATGAAAAAATGGTGAGCAGAACTTTGTGAAGTAGAGGCAGCTTGGTTCTCAAGATATAGCTACAGCTGGGGGAACTATCTTGGTTTGTAGATATTGAACACCAGGCAAAAGCACAGGAGAGAATGCACAATTACTCCATCAGATACCATAGTGCAGTCTGAAAAAGGCACATTAAGATCATGAGACAGTGATAACAGTTCAGAACAAAAGTGGGAAAAGAAGCTATGGGAAACTATATCAAAACACTCACCACCCACTGAGGGCTTACCCCAGCTGAACCTAATTTCCACCCCCCTCTGCACTACCCCAAAAATACAACCACAGCACCACCTTCCTGTGGCATCAGAAAACACTTCCAATAAAAACATGGAAAAAATGCAAATATTCATCTCCATAAGGACTATGAAAACGTGTGAATGTGATCTCAGAAAGCTAATTATTAATGTCATTCAGGACTCCAACCATAACATATAAACACAAATTAAAGAATCTGGAGACCTAACTTATGTACTCATAAGTTAGGTACTCATAAGTTAGGGGCAACTATATATCTCAAAGTAAAAGTGCTTAATAGTCCCCTGTGATAAGACTTATACATAACAATCTCAGCAATCTAGTAGAATGGCCTAAAGAAGGCACTATAAATTTTCTAATCAGGGGGTCGGGTGGTGGTGCAGTGGGTTAAAGCACATGTGGCGCAAAGCGCAAGGACCGGCATAAGGATCCTGGTTTGAGCTCCCGGCTCCCTACTTGCAGGGGAGTCGCTTCACTGGCGGTGAAGCAGGTCTGCAGGTGTCTGTCTTTCCCTCCCCCTCTCTGTCTTCCCCTCCTCTCTCCATTTCTCTCTGTCCTATCCAAAAACGAACAGCATCAACAATGGCAATAATAATAACAACAACAGGGCTACAACAACAAGGGCAACAAAAGGGGGGAAAATGGCATCTAGGAGCGGTGGATTCATGGTGTAGGCACCGAGCCCAGCAATAACCCTGGAGGGAAAAAAAAAGAAAGAAAAAAAATTTCTAATCAAAGAATTGTTAATTAGGCTTAGATATCCTCCTCTGTTACCTCCCTATCTCACATCCCTCAATCACCCTTTCTATTCAATTAACTACACAAAATAAAGTAAGATATATTTCCTGCTCTCTGCTGAAAGCACCAGAATTATTGTCACCTTTTGATAATCTTTAGAAGAAACACTACATATAATAGGCCAGAAGATACACTAGCAGCTAAAGGACAATTATTGTTTCTATAACAACCTTTATTAGAACCATCAAACAAGTAAGTGCAGAAAAACTTGAGACTAACTAAAATCCTAGGGGTATTTTCTTCTTAACTTAAGGCCAGATCCCATAGACCAATTTAGATACAAAAAATGACAACGCTTTAACAGCTGAGAGAAAAATACCAGCTCTTCAGATAAAGAACGGACTACAAAAACTTGAGAAGGGCAAGATACTGGCTCACTTATGATGGCCTTTTTGGTTAATACCACACCACCCCATCATCTGGGACCCTAGTCACAGAATCCTTGGGCTCTGCTATAGATTCAATGGACCCAGACTTCTAGTATATCCCTCTCTCCACCATCACTGGTCATTTCCATCAGGAACATCATCAAAAGCCCTTTTGTGGACCTCTCCAGGAACTTCCCTTCACTATAAAACAGCAATAGTAGGGACTGCCCCCCTTCGAAGGGAGGCTGGCTCAGCCTGATCTTGACACTCAAAGAAGTCTGGTCCTGAAATGAGTGTAGACTAGAATGTTCCCAGCTATAACCATGTATTGCTAACACAGACTGACAGGGATTCAGAGGTTATACAGGCTTTGTACTAAATATGAATACACATGGGCCCTTGGTCAGACTGTTGTGGTAAGCAGTTAATTGTATGTATATATTTTCTTCAAGTTTGGGAGCTACTCGTTGCCCTAATCCAGATTTCTAGTTCTATTCTCAACTATGACATCATCTTCCCAGACAACATTTTTAGTCTACCTCCATGTTAACTACCAAGCTCAAACAAAAATTACCAAAGCCACAGGCCCCAAGGAACATACCTAAAATAGACTTCCTAGCTTCTTACCACCCTAAAATCCCTATTCTCACCTTTTCTATTCCTACTTTTTGGCTCCTATTTATTATACATTGTGTCCTGCCTCATAACTTATTGGTTCCAAACACCAAGTTGCAAATAAACTCCATGGGCAGATGATTTCACCAATGTGTCCTAGAAACTTACTCTACCCAACTAGGAAAAGATAGAAAGAAGCTAGGGGTATAGATCGACCTGTCAACACCCATGCCCAGTGGAGAAGCTATTACAGAAGTCAGACATTCTACCTTCTGCACCCCAAAAATAATTTTGTTTTATACTCCCAGAGGGGGAGAAATATTAGGGGAAGATGACTAGAGAGCCCTGAAACCCAATTCGTTTAGGGCCCAGGGAGAGAAGAAGAAAAAATTAAAGACATTCAGAAGTAGTAATAGGTGTAGCTATGACTTAAAATGGATGAAAAGACATGAAGATAAAAAAAAGTTGGAGATATATAGGCAGACAACAGATAGTTATAGAAATAATAGTCAACCCTTATATGTGACCTTGGAAGAACCACTGCAGTTTTCAGTGGAGGGAATAGGGACACAGAACTCTGGTGGTGAGAATGGAGTTGAATTGTGCCCCTGATTTTTTGTAATTCTGTAAATCACTAATAAAAATAAATAAATGAAAGAAAATTTTAGAAAAGTAGAAGAAAATGGTGGCCATCACACTGATTAATCTTTCATATTCACAGTTTGTGAGCAATTCAGTAATGGCAGAAGCATGTTAAATGGCAGTCCAAGAATGTAATCAGAAAAATTTAGGCCTTGGGAAAATGTACAGAATAAACTACCTAATTTATTCAACAGATTACTTATATTAAAATGAGAATGATAGAAAGAGCCCTAGATTTTAGAGAGATTGATCAATTACAGTGTGCAAAGATAATTTTAAAAAGTCCAGAGCCCCACCCTACTAGGGAATGAGAGAGGCAGACTGGGAGTATGGATAGACCAGTCGATGCCCATGTTCAGCGGGAAAACAATTCCAGAAGCCAGACCTTCCACCTTCTGCAACTCTGGGTTGATACTCCCAGAGGGATAGAGAATGGGAAAGCTATCAGGGGAGGGAGTAGGACATGGAGACTGGGTGGTGGGAATTGTGTGGAGTTGTACCCCTCCTATCCTATGGTTTTGTTAATGCCTCCTTTCTTAAATAAAAAAAAATGTAAAAGAATTTTGTTCACATTCATGTACTACATATTTCATATATATATATTACACTTATATTATATATGTGTTGTATATATGTCACACACTTTGACAGAATTGGACTTTTGATCCAAATTATAACATAAACATTTTAGAATAACTAAAAAAATCAAATATGCAGTATCTCTACCTACAAATGAGATATCACTTATTCTGTGATTAGTCAATGACTTTAAAATAGATTGTGGTTACTTGTTTTTCAGCATATCATAGTTACTGAATGAAATATATATCTGCAACATAATCTAATTGCTGCCTAAAATATTCTATCTGCAACATAATCTAATTGCTGCCTAACTTGCAAATTCTCATTCTGTTCTCAAAATTGTCCAGTCACTTCACATTTTGTTTGATGATACAAGATAACAAAGTTTATCTATCCCTTCATTTTAGTTCTCTAGATTTCAAGACATGTTTTCTCTTTTAAAGATTTTATTTATTTGTGAGAAATACAGGAGGAGAGAGAAAGAACCAGACATCACTCTGGCACATGTGCAGCTGGGGATTGAACTGGATCTCATGCTTGAGAGTCCAAAGCTTTATCACTGCGCCACCACCCAAACCACTCAAGACATGTTTTTATAACAAGTTCACATAAGCCCTTAAGACATCATTTTGTGAGCTTCATCTTCATTATCCTATAAAACCTTAATACGTTCAACACAAAGATATAAAACACCAGCAGAGAAGCTGCACCAACACTGGTCACTTCTATCAGGAATTCCGCCAGAAGCCCTCTTGGGGGCCCTCCCAGGACCTTGCCCTCACCATAGAGCAGCTATGGTAGGGACTTCCCCAGTCTACAAAGGGAGGCTGGGGTATCCTCCCTTGCTACTTGAGGAAGACTGGTCCTGAAACAAGTCTAGCCTACAATGTTGCCAGCTGTGACCGACCATGAGATGCAAGCTCAGACTAACAGGGACTCAGTGGCTACACAGGCTCTGGTGCTATCATCTATCTATCTATCTATCTATCTATCTATCTATCTATCTATCTATCTATATATCTATATCTATAACCTATTTTTTTTCCTATCCCTTTTCTCTACTCTGACACCATTTTTTTTAGACAATGATTTTATCCAACTTCATGCTAGCTAGCTATCAAACTCAAGCAAAAACTGCCATAGGCATGGCCCCTAGAAACATGCCTAAAATGGACTCCTTAGTTTTCCTCTACCCTAAGATCCCTAACCTCATCTGCCCTGCCCCTACTTTTTTGTTTCCTGTTCATTAACCATTTTGTCTCACTTTATGTCCTGCCACCTTCCAGACACCAAGTTGCAGACGCTACCTTGATTCCATCCTGACTTTTCTGGGCAAATGACCTCACCAATATGTCCTAGAACTATGCCTCTCCAGAGTTCTATCCCACTAGGGAAAGATAGAAACAGTCTAGGGGCATGGGTCAACCTGCCAACACCTAAGTCCAGCAGAGAAAGAATCATCTTCTGGCCCCCCCAAAACAAGTTTGATCCATACTCTCAGTGGGGATGAACTGATAGGAGGAAGAGGATAAGAGGGCTCTGAACTCCAGTGCCATCAAGTCCCAGGAAGAGAGGATGAAAATGGGAGAGATATTTGGATGTAATAATAGGGCTGTGTGACTTAGAGGGAAAGAGAGGACTGGACCTTTAAGAAAGGGGGGAGATTTTGTACAAATGTAAACAGATAGTTGTAGAAATGATGGTTATCCCATGTCTGCAATCTTGGGAAAACAGTGGTGGACTGTAATGGAGGGACCAGGGACTCAGAACTCTGGTGGTGGGATCTGTGGAATTGTACCCCTGTTTAGATGTAATTTTGTGAGGGGTACAATTCCACACAATTCCCACCACCCAATCTCCATATCCCACCCCCTCCCCTGATAGATTTCCCATTCTCTATCCCTCTGGGAGCATGGACCCAGGGTCATTGTGGGTTGCAGAAGGTAGAAGGTCTGGCTTCTGTAATTGCTTCCCCGCTGAATATGGGCGTTGACTGGTCGGTCCATACTCCCAGTCTGCCTCTCTCTTTCCCTAGCAGGGTGGGTCTCTTGGGAAGTGGAGCTCCAGGACACATTGGTGGGGTATTCAGTCTAGGGAAGCCTGGCCGGCATCCTGATGACATCTGGAACCTGGTGACTGAAAAGAGAGTTAACATACAAAGCCAAACAAATTGTTGAGCAATCATGGACCCAAAGCTTGGAATAGTGGAAAGGAAGTGTTAGGGGGTACTCACTGCAAACTCTAGTGTACTTCTGCTTTCAGGTATATATTTTGTAGTAGTTTACAGATACGTGTGAACATAAGCTCTCTCCCACAGAAACTGGTGTATATCTAGGTTTTGGGACTTTGTTAGAAAGTGAACCACCTGAGATGGAATTAGAGTATACTATGAAAGGAAAGGTCTCACCCAAGTAATAAAGCTGAAGGGTTGTCATAGCAGCACAATTCGTAATAGCTAAAACCTGGAAGCAACCCAGGTGCCCAACAACAGATGAGTGGCTGAGAAAGCTGTGATATATATACACAATGGAATACTATGCAGCTATCAAGAACAATGAACCCACCTTCTCTGACCCATCTTGGACAGAGCTAGAAGGAATTATGTTAAGTGAGCTAAGTCAGAAAGATAAAGATAAGTATGGGATGATCCCACTCATCAACAGAAGTTGAGTAAGAAGATCTGAAAGGGAAACTAAAAGCAGGACCTGACCAAATTGTAAGTTGGGCATCAAAGTAAAAACCCTGTGGTGAGGGGTAGACATGCAGCTTCCTGGGCCAGTGGGGGGTGGGAGTGGGTGGGAGTGATGGGTCACAGTCTTTTGGTGGTGGGAATGGTGTTTATGTACACTCCTAGTAAAATGTAGTCATATAAATCACTAGTTAATTAATATGAGAGGGGGAAAATTAATTGTATGTCTCGAAATTTTTCAAAACACAAACTGAATCTTTTCAATATATAGGCTGTGTTATTGACATGCAGACTCTCTCAAAAGGCTAGACCAAGTAGATCAGAAGCAACCAATAGCACAGCTATATACAAGATAATGGGTACTGTACAGCAAATCTAAAAAAAGGTCTTCTCAAAGTTAACCCAATTACCAAATAATGTGGTGATAACATTAACTGTCAATTGTCTTTTGGAACCCTATGACAGCAGGAATCTCACATCTCCGCTATAGAGCCTCTACTTCCCCCAGTCCTGGCACCCTTGGATAGGGCCCACTTTCCCATATGCCTCTCCCAATCCATATCAAATAATATTGCATCTGCCGAACACAACCTAACCAACACAACGATTGCCACCTCAACATGCTTCACTTCAGACTGTGTCCAGAGACTTCACATGTGGAATGACAACCTTCAGCTTCATTAATTTATTTTTTAACCAGAGCAATGCTCAATTCCGGTTTATGTTAGTGCAGGGGGATTGTAGAACTAAGATTTCTTTCCAATTCATATTATCTGTATCATAAAGCTTTAAATGTCTTAATAAAATAAGCAATAAAAATAATGCCATGGTCTAATAAATTAAAACAGTTAAAGTGCAGTCTGTAGCATAGTCAAAATTATTTTAGTAATATTGATTTGGAAATAAATTGTAACTGACTTACTGGAGTCCATATGAGACTTGAATATGAAAAGCTTGTAATTCTTGGTAACTGAATGGTGTTGGTGAAATTCACAAGTAGGAATATGCTGGAACTGAATTTGAAGACAACAGTCAGGGGTCATAACAGCCCCTTTCTAATCATCTAATAAGCTCTGACTAAAAGGAAAGACCTAATGTAAGCACCTGTAGTTCACTTCTCTCCTGTCTGGGGGAGAAGAGAGGCACTTAAGATGTGATGAGCTGGTCTAGTGTATAAGAATGTAACTTGACCTCCCAGCAAATAGATTGATGCTATTCATTACTGGATCTTCCCATGGTTTAGGACTGATACATTCATAAACAGAGCTACAATTCTGTATTCATGTGAAATATCACATCCGCTGTAGCAACCTAGGACACAAAATGTTGGAGCCTGGTGGTGGCTCACCTGGTTAAGCGCATACATTACAATGTGAAAGGGTCCAGGTTCAATCCCCTACCCCCACCTGCAGGGGAAAAATTTTACAAGTGGTGAGATAGGACTACAGGTGTCTATCTTTCCCCCTGTCTTCCACTTTCTTCTCAATTTCTCTCTGTTTCTATCCAATAATAAATAAATAAATAAATAAACAAATAATAACAAAAAAGAACATGAAATGTTAACTTACCAAAATCTTAATGCCCATGCACACTGCAAACTTTCTTAGATACCTTAGCTATTAATCTGAATCCAAGAACTTGCCCCAGTAGGAGTGGAAGGATCTGAGGAAGCATTCTTCATAGTGTAAATATTTGGGAATTCTTCTTGCTTCATCTGCACCCTTTGATTGCCCACAACCTTGAAAATATTAATGATCCCTGACACTGTATTTTATTTGTTTACTTTATTATTTGATGCATTTAGTTGTGTGCCACTGATTTAACAATATTTAGAAATATTTAAACACTGTCTAAATTAAATTATGGGATTCCCCAATAACTATTCTGAACTGTGTGATTCAGAAATAGAATGATTTATCTGAACTTCTAAGTAGTTGGTTGTAAGATGAAAACAAGTATCTTAATTTTTGTTAAAAATTAATTAGTAAAAAGATTTGAAAGTACTTCTAATAAACATTTTTTGTCCTCACTGAGGCTTTGCCACTCCTGACCAACTTTTGGAGAGAGGGAGAAGGAGAGAGAGAGAGAAAGAGAGAGAGAGACTATAACATCAAGCTTCCATGATTGCAGTGAAGACCAAGCTTGAACCTGGGTGTAGCTCATAGTAAAAAAGTCCACTATCCAAGGGAGATATTTTACCAGCTTGGAAACATAAATCTTACTGATAATTGCACTTACACAAACTTAAATATATGTGCATTATGCACTGGATATTTTGTCTGATCTCTCAAACTCATTTACAGAATAAGGTGGCTTGCTGCAATTGAGAATTGAGCAGATATTTCTATATTTTAGTATTTAACATCTATAGGCTACACACTAGAGAGCTTTTGAAAATGAATAGATGTTCAAATTGATTCTCTGTGTGTATATGTATGTATGTACTGGGATAATAATTAGTTGACAATATTGTATATGGGTTAGGAAAGCAGGCTCACAGCTCTTTAAAAAATGTTACCATATTATACTAACATTCTTTCACCTTTGAAGAGGCATGGAAGAACAGTGAAAGAAAGAGCAAGACAGTATTAAAATGAATGATTTAAGTGCAGAATAAATTTTGTTTTCTGTTTTTACTTATGCCTTGTCACAGCAAACTCTCTGTAAGCCCTAGTTTGAAGACTGAAAATACTTTTTTTAATTAATTAATTTTTAAAATTTAATTTATAACAGATGAAGTGTTGGGGGTTACTCACTGCAGACTATTGTGTACTTTCAAGTTCTGCTTTCAAGTATATATTTTGCCCTACTTTATGGATACCTGTGAATATAGGCTCTATGTCAGGGGACCTGGTCTATATCTAGGTTTGGGGACTTTGTTAGTAAGTGAACCACCTGGAATGAAACTAGAGAATACTATGCAAGGAAAGGTCTCACCTGAGTAATGAAGCTGAAGGGTTGTCATTCCACACCTGAAGTCTCTGGACACAGTCTGAAGTGAAGCATGCTGAGGTGGCACTCGCGTTGATTTGCTTGTGATCGGTGGATGCAATATTATTTGATATGAATTGAGAGAAGCATGCAGGAAAGTGTGCCCCACCCTAAGGTTCCAGGACTGAGGGAAATATAGGTTCTATAGTGGAAATGTGAGGTTCCTGATGTCTTAGAGTTCAAGAAAACAATGGATAGTTATTGTTATCATCACATTTTTTGTTAATTGGGTTAACTTTGAAAAGTCCCTTTGTGGAAACTAAAAGCAGTGTCTGACTAAATTGAAAGTAGGGCACCAAAGTAAAAACCCTGTGGGGTGTAGATATGCGGCTCCCTGGGCCAGTGGGGGGTAGGTGGGTGGATGGGTGGGAAGGAACACAGTTTTTTGGTGGTGGGAATGGTGTTTATGTACACTCCTAGTAAAGTGTAGTCATATAAATCACTAGTTAATTAATATGAGAGGGGGAAAATTAATTGTATGTCTCGAAGTTTTTAAAACACAGACTGAGTCTTTTTAATATATAGGCTGTGTATTTGATATCCGGATTCTCTCAAAAGCCTAGACCAAGTAGATCAGAAGCAACCAGTGGCACAGCTATTTACAAGATACTGGGTACTATACAGCAAACCCTAACAAAAGGACTTTTCAAAGTTAACCTAATTACCAAATAATGTGATGATAACATTAACTAACCATTGTCTTTTTGAACCCTAAGACAGCAGGAACCTCACATCTCCACTATAGAGCCTATATTTCCCCCAGTCCTGGAACCTTAGGATAGGGCCTACTTTCCCACATGCCTCTCCCAATCCATATCAAATAATATTGCATCTGCCAATTGCAACCTTATCAATGCAACGATTGCCACCTCAACATGCTTCAGCTCAGACTGTGTCCAGAGACTTCAGGTGTGGAATGACAACCCTTCAGCTTCATTATTCAGGTGAGACCTTTCCTTTAATAGTATTCTCTAATTCCATCCCAAGTGGATCACTTTCTAACAAAGTCCCCAAACCTAGATATAGACCAGGTTCTGTGAGAGAGAGCATATGTTCACACATATCCATAAACTAGTGCAAAATATATACCTGAAAGCAGAAGTACACTAGAGTTTGCAGTGAGTACCCCCCCAACACTTCCTCTCCACTATTTCAACCTTTGGGTCCATGATTCAACAATTTGTTTAGTTTTGTATGTTAACTCTCTTTTCAGCCACCAGGTACCAGATGCCATCAGGATGCTGGCCAGGCTTCCCTGGTCTGAAGACCCCATCAATGTGTCCTGGAGCTCCACTTTCCCAAAGACCCACCCTACTAGGGAAAGAGAGAAGCAGACTGGGACCAACCAGGCAACGCCCATGTTCAGTGGGGAAGGAATTACAGAAGCCAAACCTTCCACCTTCTGCAACCCACACGACCCTGGGTCCATGCTCCCAGAGTGATAGAGAATGGGAAAGCTATCAGGGGAGAGGATGGGATATGGAGATTGGGTTGTGGGAATTGTGTGGAGTTGTACCCCTCATACCCTATGGTTTTGTTAATTTATCCTTTCTTAGATAAAATTAAATTTAAAAAAAGAAAAGTCCCTTTGTTAGGATTTGCTGTACAATACCCAACATCTTGTATATGGCTGTGTCACCTGTTGCTTCTGTTCTCCCTGGTCTAGGCTTTTGAGAGAGTCAACATATCAAAGACTCAGCCTATGTATTAAAAAGAGTCTCTGTTTTAAAAAGTTAGAGACATACAATCAATTTTCCCCTCTCATATTAATTAAATAGTGATTTATATTATAGACACAATTCCCACCACCAAAAGACTGTGTCCCCTCCCACCCACTCCCATCCCACCACCACCCCCACCCCTGCTGCCCTGGGAAGCTGAATGTCCACCCTCTGCCTCACCACAAGGTTTTTACTTTGGTGCCCTTGAAAATACTTTTAATGATTTTAGGCATACTTGACCTTTGATAATCTCAATGATTAGGGGTACTAACCCTGCAACAGATAAACATTCATATATAATTTTTGACTTCCTCAAAGCTTAGTACTAATGATCTGTAGTTGACTGGAAGTCTTACTAATAATACAAATAATTGATCAACACATATTTTGTATGTTAATTTTATTGTATATTATATTCTGATAAAAAAGTGAATCAGAAAAAAGAAAATTCCCAAGAAAATATTACTAAGGAAAAAGGCATAGTGTGAGGATGGGGGCAATGCACCCATCTGAGCACATATGTTACCGTGCCAAAGGACAGGAGTTCAAACTCCCAGCCTCCACCTGCATATGGAAACTTTCACAAGTTGTGAAGCAGTGTTGCTATTGCTTTTCTCTCTCTCTCTCTCTCTCCTAATCAATAATAAACAAATATTTAAAAAGAGTAAAAAAGCACACAGATATGTGCATGTGTGTTGAAAAATACATACACATGTAATAACATCTGGAAATGCACAGTAAAATAAGAATTTCTCCCTCACTGGGCTTGCCTGAAAATGTCTACCTCCCAGACATAGATGTTTTTATACCTAGCTCCCCTCTGCTGGAATCCTCCCAACCATCATGACAGAGTTAGCATTACCCCAAATTCCTTAACACACTGAGACAGAATGATGATCTCTTTCCATCTCCACCCACCTACCATGCATTTTAAACAGTTCTGGCACATCTCTACTTTTGTCCTGATTGCTTTTTGTATGCCTGTTTAAATGTCTGTTTTCATATAAGAATATGAGCTAAATAAGCATGGAAAGAATTTGCGATTCAGAACTTAGCCAACAACACAACTTCCAGTGAACCCTGGACACCCAGATAAATATTTATTGCATTAGGATATTTGTTACAGAAGTAACAAGCGGTCACATAATTCTACAAATTTTCATAGTATGGTTTTTAATTTTAAGGTGTTTATAACTCAAGGCACACCTTCATTTATTAAGTCTCATTAGTCTCCTGTTAAAGACAGGATTTAATGAGCAAACATGACATAGAAGCTAATTAATTACATAGTTGACGTAATGATAATGAGCTTTACTTTCTTGATAAATGTACTACATATATATATATATATATATATATATATATATATAGTCATGTCTCACAGATACATAGATATAAAGAAAGAGAGAGAGAGAGAGAGATTTTTTTCCCCAAGAATCATTAGCTTGGTAGCACATCTAGCTGCATAGAAGACAAAAGGCTGTTCTCCTCCTGCTCATCAACATACCTGAAATATTGCTTAATTACACTTAAGCCATTTGGCTGTATGTATTTATACTTATACATGCACTCATGCACCCTCCCACTGCTTCTGCTGTAAGTTCTTTACCATGGTATCATGCTAGGACAGTTGAATCCTGGAGTTTTGACTTTGCTCCTGATGGATATTCCTTTTGCACCATAAGTTCTCCTTCATGGAAAATCTCCTTCGTTGTCCATGGCTATTGTAGCAGACAAACTTCAAATGTGTTCCAAGGTTGAATGTGTGGCAAGTTTTTCTTCTTTAATTTTTCTCTTGAATTCTGTGAGAACTTCTAGTACTGTGTGAGAGGATACTTTGCTGACACTGCAGTGATGCTTATGTCTCAGTGTTTTATAAAGCTTCTAATAAAGTAACTCTTCTTGAACAAGCTGGTGCTTGTTCTTTTTGAAAGAACCCAGGAAAAAGTCTGTGGGACTTGAGTCAGAAGAAAAAAAATCTAAGCTAATCATGTTGGCTTCACTCAGAATCAGCCACCTCTTTATGCCCAAAATCTTGATTTGGATAAGAATTAGTTGAATTTTCCATCGGTCTCTTTTGGGTACTAGAAAGCCTCCTCATAAACATAAAATACAGTCTCTTCCACCTAACTGCTTACCACCAAGTTTTTGTCTTCTTTCCAGCTTTGAATATGATGGAAGCTAAACTTATTATAGTTTCCCATGTAAATACCATGAATCTTCTAGAATGTGCTGATTTTTAAGCTCACGCAAATATTTATTGCTTAGTTTTTGATCCATTAAAAAACACAGGAAATGGTAAAACATATTTGCACACTACTAACAAGAAGTTGATAGAAATCATCTATAAAGAACTCATACATCTCAACAGAAAGAAACAGAACAACCCAATAAGGGGCCAAGCTGTGGCACGCCTTACAATGCACAAGGACCCAGGTTCAAGCCCCTGGTCTCCACCTGAAGGGGGGAAAGCTTCCCTAGTGGTGAAGTAGGGTTGCAAATGTCTCTCTGTCTCTCTCCCTCTCTGTCTTGCCCTTCCCTCTCAATTTCTGGCTGACTCTATCCAATAAATTAAAATAATGAAAATTTTAAAAAGGAGCAACCCAATTTAAAAAAGTGAGTAGAAGATACAAACAGATGGTTCTCTAAAGAAGAGAAACAGATAGCCCACAGACATATGCAGAAATGCTCCAATGCACTCATCATTAGAGAAATGCAAATCAAAACTTCATTGGGATTCTGCTTCACAATTGTAAGAATGGGCTTCATCAACAAAACAAGAGAAGTGTTGGAAAGGATGTGGAGAGAGAGAGAGAGGAACTCTACTACACTGCTGGTGGTAATGCAAACTGGTACAACCATTATGAAAAACAGTATGGAGAATCCTGAAACAAATACAAATGGAAATGCCATATGATCCAGCAACTCCACTACTAGGCATATACCCCAAAGATATAACAACACTGATTTGAAGGGATATGTGCTCCCCCATATTCATAGCAACTTTATTCACAGTAGTAAAGACTTGGTGTCAAGCAAAATGCCCTTTGACAAATGTTTGGATAAAAAAGTTATAGGACATATAGTCAACAGAGTTTTATTCAGTAATAGAAAAAAGATGATATTGTGTCTTTTGTGATAAAGTGGATGGAAATGAAGATTCTACTTAGTGAAGTAAGTAAGGAGGTGTGAAGGACAATTACAGAATGGTTTCACTCACATGCAGCATATAGAGAATTGAGTAAATGAATGTGAAAAAACAAACTTGTCAACCTATGCCTGACACTGTGGGAGAACTATGGTGGTTATCTATGGGGTGGAGATGAAGACACAGACCTTTCATGACAAGAGTGATGGAAAAAAAAAAAAACACTAGAAGTCTGCATAAGGTAATAAGTGCAAGCTGACACCTTAACTGTTTCAGCAACTGCCATTGAAAGTAAGAATAGATTCCATCATCCTCTTCCCCATGATGATAATTCTCAAGTACAACACAAATTAATTTGAATGCAGATTTTTAAAACATGCACACGTATATGTTTTAATTTAGTACACTTTGGGTATAAAGTACTACCTGAGAATTTTTTTGTGTTTGGGTAATATCTGGATATGGTATTATTAGAGTGATTTGCAACAGGATAATGCTTATCTTATCTTGTATATTGTTCACTTTATATAGAAAATTACAAGGAAAGTAGACAGGCATAGCTATAGATGCATTTTATTAAACATTACAGTGAATTATTGTGTGATTCCTGTCTGAGTTTGAAAAATTATGCCACAATGTATTTTCCCTAAACTTGTTTGATGATATAGGAGCTTACCCTCCTATGACTATTTACATTGATAAGTACATGAATATCCCTTACTGTCTAAATTTCCTAAAGCACAATTTGCTTAGAACAAGCTCTCTCATGACCTTCTGTAATGTTCTATGATAACAAGGTTCATCCCAGATGTAAGTCATTATTTCTAAAATAAAGTTGTCCTTGTAAATTATCCCAGTATTTAGAAAACTGTGTGTTGGTTGGGGGGAGGGGAGGAAATAGAAAAGAGGAAATTATGACTTTGCCTGCAAAAGCAACTGTAACTCAGCAAATTTGAATATTAGCATTTCATTTCCTCCTATTTGTTGATTTTATTAATTTAATATGTTTTAAAGTTTGCTAACTAATCAAGAGTAGCAAGGCTAATGAGCATCAATATATTACCGTGAACTGACAATCAAAATGTAATAACAAAATGCCAGATGGCACAAGCATCATAAAATCAGTGTACTCACTTTTACTTTGCTTTGAGTTTTCTGGTCCATTCTATAATTCTAGCTATTTAAAACTATCCTTGGTATCTCTAATATTTTGATAAAGTCACTTATACCTATAGTCCCTGAGAACCAAGCTTAAACATGTCTCTCTCTTCATCTAATTATCTTTTCAGGTTCTATTTTTTCTTGCCTCCAGGGTTATTGCTGGGGCTCAGTGCCTGCACCACAAATCCACTGCTCCTGGAGGCTATTTTTTTCCTTTTGTTGCCCTTAGTGTTTAATCATTGTTGTGGTTATTATTGTCATTGTTATTGATGTCATTGTTGTTTGGGTAGGACAGAAAGAAATGGAGAGAAGAGGGGAAGACAGAGAGGGGAGATAAAAATAAACACCTTGCAGGCCTGCTTCACCACTTGTGAAGTGACACCCCTGCAGGTGGGGAGCTGGGGGCTCGAATCGGGATCCTTAGCCAGTCTTTGCACTTTGTGCCATGTGCATTTAACCCGCTGCATCACTGCCCAGCCTCCTTTAGGTTCTATTTAATATGGATCTATGTACTATAAACCATATAACAAAAAAGAATGGTAAAATTTCAAATGGACTCCAATTCATTATCACAAAGAAAAAACAGAATTTAATAGTATATGCCTGCTCTTTTCAGACTAAGTTCTCACTGTGAGTGATGGATTGTACAGGTAAAAATAACATGAGGAACTAAGCAATGACACATCTGCTAGAGCGCACACATTAACTTGCATTCTAGCCCCTCATCCCCACCTGTGGGGTGGGGGTAGACTTCACATCTGGTGAAGCACTGCTGCAGGTGTCTCTTTCCTACACTCTACCTCTCCTTTCCTTCTCAATTTCTCTGTCTCTATTCCAAAAATATGGAAAAGCAAAGCAAAAAAAAAAAAAAGGAATAGCAATAATGTTGCCACAGATTTTTTAAAAAATAATCTGTCAATGAATAAATGCCAATAGTTTTCTGCTTTTATCTTTTATTCCCTCTTAAACAGATTGGAATGATCTTATAACACCTAAGGGTATCAGGATCACATGGCCAAACATTACATGGTATGAGTACAACTTCTTTCCATTGTAAGGTGAATAAGCCAATAAATTCATTCTAGTTTCTTCTTCTCCTCCCCCCTACATATTCCAGGTATCCCATGTCTTGAAATCAGGGTTAGATCTGGGACCCTCTCTGACACACAGCAATGAATTTATTCAATTCGAACCAGACAATTGCTACACATGTGAAACTATCAAATTCCCAGGTGTCTCATTTTTCTCCTGACTATCTTGGTCTATGAGGTCATCTTCTAAAAGATGTGAAAGCTTTGAAGTAGTGCCTCAGTTTAGTCATCAACATCTCCCTGAAGTGGTCACCCATTAAGAAGTAGAAGACAGGGTTGATGACACTGTTCAGAAAGGCCAGAGGTCGAGTCACGATGTAGAAAAAGTGGATGATGTCCTGCGTGCAGTAGGAGCTCTTCCAGCTGCCCAAGCGGGAGGCGATTCTCACGTTCCGTAGCACATGGTAAGGAGTGAAAAGCACAGAGAAGATCACCACCGCCATGATGACTAAGTTGAGGGGCTTCTCAAGGGGCAAAGCAGTCGCCACCTGCCGGTTCCTCTGCTTTAGGAAGCGAGCAATCTTAAAATAAAAGAGGCACATCAAGAAAAGAGGAAGGAGGAACCCCAAGAAGGTGAGACACATGCTGTAAATGAGGTTGTGCTGGGGGTTCCCAGAGCTTGCATAGTCAGTGCAGTTAGTGCGGTTGTCAGTTATGCCTGGATTTATAAGAGAAAGTATGGGCAGTAGCTCTAAGGTTACTAAAGCCCAGATTATCAAAGAGAACACAACAGCAAACTCTTTCTTTTGCAGAAGGTGCTCCCGGAAAGGATACTTTGTGAGTAGGTATCGATCGATGCTGATAAAAGTGAGGAAAAGGATGCTGGTGTAGAGGTTGGCATGAAGCAGGTAACGGTTGATCATGCAGAGAACGTCTCCATAAGGCCACTTTCCAAGGGAATAACTTCTCATCAGCATGGGGAGGGTGCACATAAAAGCCAAATCAGAGATGGAGAGGTTAAAGAGATAGATGTTACTGCTATTCCAGTTCTTCAGACAGAAGAGGTAGCCAAAAACAACAAGGATATTCCCAACGACTCCCACAACAAACTCGATCCCATAAAAAATGGGAAGGTAGTAATATTCCAGGGCAGCTTTTGCTGTCAGCCAGTTTTTGCAAGTTGCATTCCAGGCCTAAAAAAGACAAGAGAAAAAAAAAAGTAAGGATGAAACACTTAACAATGACAAAATATGCTTAGCATTTGTCTGTCTGTCTGTTTTCTGGGCCCCAAGATAAAATTGAAGAATCAAGTTGTTTGGTTTCACTCTTTGAGATGATCTGATCTTAGAAATCTCTCACATGGCCAACAATTTAGCCCACTTCTCAGTTTCATTTATTTTTCAGTATTTTTAAACCTTTCCATCTATTGGCCTACCTACCCATCATTTGCAATTTTTGTTTTGTTTTAGTCTCTGAGGTCCCTTAGTGGCAGAGGCGAAGTCAAGCCTCTTGGCTTACAAAGTACAGAGCAGGCCTGGACTGACTGCAACGTGGAAAGTGCTAAACTAAACTGCAGCTATTCATCCTCTTGTTTCCAATTACATTGATAATACAAGCACTGATTGGCTGTATTGAAAATACACAAATATTACCTGAGGACAATAGAAATGGCGGAGGTGAAGTCAAGTCAGCTGTATGGCACAGTTCTCAGCAAACTAGGACTGACTGCAAAGCGGGAAGTTCTAGACTAAACTGAAGCTATTTGTTTTCCATTACATTGGTAATCTGAGGACTTATTGGCTATGTTGAAAATTCACAAATATTACCTGATAATATTTAAATAAATAAAAAGAGATCCCCAGGGGAAGTACATAATGACAACAATTATGGCAGTGAGTGTAAAAAGACCAAAAATGGCCTAAGAGCAGAAGCTGCTGTACCCATTAAAAAGCCTTCAGAAAAAAATCTATTTGTCACCATTACAGCTTCTCTATTAGCCAGACTCATACCAAAAGCCAAAACTATGGGTGGCTTATAGTATGAGTAACAGACTGTGATCTCTACCTTATTATAAAGAGGTCCTATAGCTTACCTTCACCCACAGACTCCCTGCTTCCCTTACAGGTATCTATGATATATATGTTGTATACTTAAATGGCTATGTAAGGGTTAATGGGTAAAAGTTAATAAACTTTCATATAGGTAAGGCTTAGTATACATATATACAAAGGTTAGCCAGTAAAGAGTCCCCATGGTATGTGCTTACTTTTCAGCAGAAGATTTCTTTAAGTAGACAGTTTACAACATATTACAAAAGTGTTACTTGGTTAGACCCACCCAAGAATAGGTTAAGAAAAAAAAAACTACTAGATGGAACTCCAGAAAAGATATGCTAACCCACCTCAGACAGCCAAAACAAAGAGAATAATGTTGGAAGTTATTTTAGCCACACCAAGGCCACACAGATGGTCAAAATCTAGGCTGTCTCAGACCAAGGGAACTTTCAAGGAGAACATGTTTATAATGATAATAATGTCTAGAGTTATTTTTGATGTTATTAAAAATAGTCTTATATGATGTCAACTGTATCCAGGTGAAAAGTGTTTAATAAACCTCTGCAGACAGAGGGCAAAGATGCCTCTCTCCTGAACTTGAAGTGGCTGACGTGTCTCTCACTTCATTTACCCGCAGACTCCCCTTTCCTTCAGAAAGTACCCTAGTAACTGTTGTTGGGGCCAGCCCCCCAGCATCTTAGTTAGAGTTATGTGTTTGGTGTCCGTCCATTCTCTGCTTCCTATCTACCCGACTGTACTTTCCTCCTTCTTTCCTGTCTATTTCTCTGAAGTTAACTCATTTCCAATTTATCAAAATTTCTGCCATTTAGAGGTTGGGTGGTGGTGCAGCTAGTTGAGAGCATACATTACCATGTGCAAGGATCCAGGTTCACCACCCCCCAGCCCCTACTTGCAGGGAGAAAACATGAGCAGTGAAGCAGTGTTAAGGGTGTCTTTCTTTCTCTCTCCCTCTCTATCTTCTCCTCTCTCAATTTTTCTCTGTTCTAGCAAATAAAAAAAATAAAATTCACCAAGAGCAGTGAAGATTCATCATATAGGCATCACACCCCAAAGATAACCCTGATAGCAATAAAAATAAATTTTAGAAAAATTCTGCTGCTTATCTTCCATTTTTCTCTTCAATCTTCTTTTTCATCTCAACTTCACCTTTTTATTAGCATTTAAATATGCTTGTCAGTCTTAAGAATAAGGAACAAGCCCACACAGTTTTCCCTGGCTTCACATTTCTCTCCCTGTCAGAATTTCATTTACAAAAAGAGCTGTCTTCACTAATTCTTTTAATAGACTGACATACTCTTCCTTTTCCAGCCTATCCCAATTTTGCATCTGACCCACAGACTAGCCAGAATAGCCTTCCTGTTGCTCACTGGTCATTTTTTATTGTTCTTACTTGACATCTCAGTAGTTTTTCATACTTCTGGGAATACGTCCTTTATCCTCCATGACGTGAAAATGTATTTTAAAAATCTCTCTCTCCCCCCCCCCCTTCTTTTCAGGCTCTTTCATGACCCAGACCTTCTTGATTACTATTGAATATGGAATTCCTCAAATATCAGTATTCAACTCCTTCTGTATATAGACTCTCCCTAAAATAACTCCTATATATACATCCTAGCTTATGTGACCATCTATATCATCTCTCAGATTTATATCTCAGTAAAACCCTGCCTTGCAAATTCTAGTTATTTACATTTATTATTATCATTTGATCTTTCTATAGATAAGTCTGTCTCCAGAAAACCTGTATTACACTTTCCAATTTCCTTCTTTTTCTTGCTATACCTTGACCTAACTCATCAAGCGGTCATGCCATTTACCCAGATGCTGGCCTCAGAAATCTAAACAGTGTCTTTGAAGTCATCTGAAGTCTACCTTCAACAATGGCAAAACTAAAAACCCTAATTGATAATAGTGTCTGTTTGTTAAATCTGTCTCTATCACCCCATCATCATTGTAGTCCAGACTACCAGTCTGTCCATCTTGAACTACACCATACTCTCTTGCAGCCTCTTGATGTCTTCTCTGACCCCCAGTCTACTTTCAACATGCTAGCAAAACAATCTTGAAGAACTCTAACCAAAACTTTTTTCCTTGTTAGAAATCCTTCACTGATTTCCCATTATCTGAGAAATAAAGTCCAGCACACTGAATAGTATCTTCAAGGTCTTTATGATTTAGCTCCAGCTTCTCCTAGTTTTAATATTCATATTTTCTTCTTCATGATCTTTGAATATAGAGAAATTTTCTGATGTTCAATTTCCCCAGTCTCTTTCCACCTTCAACCCCTACCCTATCATATAGTCTGCCTTAAAGCTACTCTCTATTTAGAACTCAGTAGAAGTGTTTGTTTCCCAAGACAGACTCTGTGAATCACCAGTATAAATGAGGTCTTCTTATTGTTTGCTCCCATGTATACTGAGCTCCTAAGCAGTGCTCCCAACTTTATCATAGTATGAACTCACTGTTTATCTTCTCCACCTGGCACTGTGACTAGGCAATAGGAGATGGGGTGTAAATGCTTGCTGCGTGAAGAGATGAATATAAACAGTTCACTGTTTACAAAACATTCTTATAAATATTTTCTCCAGAGTCAGATATGTAGTAACCTTACCAAATCTAGCCTATTACTCTATTTTACTACAAAAGTTGACATTGTGTTGACATTGACTAACATTGAAAACTGGTCTTTTTGATTGTATTAACTGTGAAGTAGAAACACTTGCAGAGGATTCAATTTAATACATATCATGTAGTATCAATTCAAAAATTAAGATAATTAAGAATTTATACTGAAATAAACATCAGGAAATCTAGAAGAATATTCCAAAATACTAATTGTTTTTAAAAATATTTATTTATTCCCTTTTGTTGCCCTTGTTTTATTGTTGTTGTACTTACTGATGTCGTCGTTGTTGGATAGGACAGAGAGAAATGGAGAGAGGAGGGGAAGAGAGAAAGAGAGACACCTGCAGACCTGCTTCACTGCTTGTGAAGCGACTCCCCTTCAGGTGGGAAGCCTGCGCTCAAGCCGGGATCCTTATGCTGGTCCTTGCGCTTTGCCCCAGGAGCGCTTAACGCACTGCTCTACTGCCCCACTCCCAGTACTAATAGTTTTATCCCTAGTGGTTAGACTTCAGATAATTTTCATGCCGGGATCCTTATGCTGGTCCTTGCGCTTTACCCCAAGAGCGCTTAATGCGCTGCTCTAACACCCACTCCCAATACTAATAGTTTTATCCCTAGTGATTAGATAATTTTCATTGTAGCTTTTTAAAAGTTCATCTGAATTTTCTATTTTTCTCCAAACCAGCATGTATTTGATAATATTAAAAATGCTATAAAAAAAAAAGGGGGAGTCAGGTGGTAGCGCAGCGGGTTAAGCGCACATAGCGTGAAGCGCAAGGACTGGTGCAAGAATACCGGTTCAAGCCACCGGCTCCCCACCTGCAGGGGAGTCACTTCGCAAGCGGTAATGCAGGTCTGCAGGTGTCTTTCTCTCCCCATCTCTGTCGTCCCCTCCTCTCTCCATTTCTTTCTGTCCTAACAACGACGACATCAATAATAACTACAACAACAGTTAAAAAAATACAATCAAAAGTTTAATGGTACATTTAAGATTAGTGAGTTTCTAATTTATTTAGACCAATGATGATTTTTTCACTATTATTTTTAGCTCTATTCCCAACTACTTTCAGTTCTCTACTTATGGAAGCACTTTCTTCTTTGCCTTCCATGACATGGCAATTTCCTCATTCTTCTGTCTCCCTTGTAAACTTTTTTTGTGGCCTAGTCCATCGTTGTCCAATCTTGTGGAAGGGTTCCTCAAGGCTTAGTTTTGAGTTTCTTTGTTATTCTGAGAATGCTCAAAAGCTGGTGCACACTTTCAAATGAATATTAAAACAATAGAAACTTTCCTTAAGATAAGAAATTCATTTGTTTCGTTTTTATCATTTCCTCTTTTTCTGGTCATAACCCACATTTCTGCCCAGTCAGTTCTTTAGTGTGTTCTAGTGTCAGTGGCTCAGCAGAGAAGTTTAACAGCCCTTCGTAGGGCAATGTGGCAGTGAGGACTCCTATTAGTGGAAGGCAGATTACAACAATTTAGTACTCAGGCAACCTGGGGACCATGTTGAATCTATGTAGAATTCTGTGTTTTAATTATCTGTGGGCTTGAGAGATTAAGGGAAGACAGTAGATATAGTTATTGACAAAAAAGGAACAAGGAAATTGAATGACTAGTCTCTTTTTTCCTACTTATTAGAAGAGTGAGTTATTTTATTAAGAAAAAAAGACATATTATCATGTCTTATCATGTATCATTGAAAATGCAAACAGGCCAAAAGAAGAAATGACAACTATTTACAAGCCAACTACTCCCACTATTTGAATATCCTGTCTGACCCTGTCCTATTAATTTGAATTTATTTTTACATAAATGAAACCATGCACTTTATGATGTTTTAATCCTATCCTTTATTGACTTTCTTACTTCATTCTTAAAATGATTTATTTAAGTCTGTAATGTGAGTGGACAGTAAGTCTTGTTTTTGGTTTTGACCAGAGCATGGTTCAGCTTTAACTATTAGTGGTTCTGGTGATTAAACATAAGACCCCTTGCATACAAGACCCATATGTTTTCAGTTGAATAATTGTGAGTTTGTAAAAATAAGACTGTATAATATATGTGGGCTAATTTAGCCTCACCAGGATCCACAATTTTGAGGGTATTAGAATCCAAATGGGATCTGAATTGTAGTTGACTTTTAATGTGACTACCATGAATCTACAAATTAATAAATAGCCTGACCCTGTAATCAAAACTCCCAAATGAGGGGAAAGCCACTTATGAAAAATTAATATTATTTTTTAGGCAAAGGCCATAAATAATTGGTAGGAATTACTCTACTAAATTTTATATATTGGTGACTACAGCAGAATCTTTAATTTCATATTAAAAAATATATCTAGGGCGTCGGGCGGCAGCACATTGGGTTAAGCACAGGTGGCGCAAATCCCAACGACCGGTGTAAGGATCCTGGTTCGATCCCCTGCTCCCACCTGCAGGGGAGTCACTTCACAGGTGGTGAAGCAGGTCTGCAGGTGTCTATCTTTCTCTCCCCCTTTCTGGCTTCACCTCCTCTCTCCTTCTCTCTGTCCTATCCAACAATGACGGCAACAATAACTACAACAATAAAAAAAAAAAAGGGCAACAAAAAAGGGAATAATGATGTATATATAACCTTCTGCACCCCAAAAAGAGTTTTGATTCATACTCCCAGAGGTTCTCAGGACCCAAAGAGAGAAAAAGAAAAAAGGAAAGATGTTCGGAATTAGTAATTGGTGCAGGTGTGACTTAAAAAGGAAGTGAAGGCAGGATCATAGTAAAAATGGACAAAAAGATATAAATAGATGGGTAGATAGATATATAAATAATAGTTATATCTGTAACCTTGGGACAAACACTGCAGTTTCCAATGGAGGAATGGGTACACAGAACTCTGGTGGTGGGAATGGTGTGGAATTGTACCCCTGTTATTTCGTAATTTTGTAAATCACTAATAAAAATTTAAAATTATTTAAGCATAGGTAGCACAAAGTACAAGGAGTGGCATGAGGATCCCGATTCGAGACCCTGGCTCCCCTCCTGCAGGGTAGTCGCTTCATAAGCAGTGAAGCAGGTCTGCAGGTGTCTCTCTTCCTCTCCCCCTCTCTGTCTTCCCCTCATCTCTCAATTTCTGTCTGTTCTATCCAAAAATGATGGCCTCTATAACAACAATAATAATAACTACAACAATAAAATGCCAAAAGGGAATAAATAAATAAATATTAAAAATTTAAATTATATGTATTTTAGGTTATTAAACTACAAACAATACTTAATTTACTCACACGAATAGATCAATAATAGTTATTTTTACTTGAACATAATATTGTTTCCATTTTAATTGTATTGTTTTAAAAAACATTCAATTTGAAACTTAAATTACAAATACGTTTGATTGTTCATTCACTTTGAAAACACTTTACTTATAATCATCATAATGAACAGTGAACATATGTGAAATTTTAGCTCTGAACAGATTCCTTAAGGAAAATTTATGTGGTAAACATAATTATTTTAAATAGCTGACTTTTTATTAGTAAACAATTATACTGAAAATATATATTCATATTGAAAAAATATAATTACTTAATATCAATGAATACATTTTAATATAATCTGTAATTATACCTAAAGCAAGTTATTAAAATGAAAGGTTATAATTAAGATAATTTAGCTTTTGTATATTTCTTTAAAAATACTTCATTAATTATAAAAAGTTGGCATGCTAGTAATGATTCCTGAATTTTTTTTTCCTTAGTAGCCTATAATCTTGAATAATGCAATTTTTACAGAGGTAGGTGAAATGCTTACATTACTTTAGAATTTCCTCTCACACTGTTTTCTCAGTGTGAAAACACTAAATATGGTAAGATATTTTAGATGATTCAGAAACTTTAATTTTTCAGTTACTTGTTATATTCATTTTAGAAAATCCAGTTTGAAGTTGTAAATTATCAAGATATTAACAAGTGTAAGAAACCTACCAAAAGAAGTTTGAACTCAGCAATTAAAATAAGACATTTAATTCAGTAAAATTAAATAAATAAACATAGGGGACCGCAGGTCTGACTTCAGTTCAGATAGTTCAGTTAAACTCTGCTGAAAATCTGACTTGCTTACAGGCTGTCAATGGAGTCTTAGGTAATGGGAGATCTAACATTACCTTCTATATCTGGAGAATGTGAGTTGCCATATACTTACCATTCTGTTAGAAGAGCCTGATCCTTTCACAGGAATCCTTTGTCAGCAACTAGATTCAGCTTCTGGCCCAGTGTCCTGAGATGGAGCATATTGTAACCTTATTTACATAACATGCAGCCAAGATTAATAATTCAAAAGCCTGGGGATAATTTATTCAAATCTCCAAGTCAAGCAGAGGAACTTCCTCAGAAGTCAAGAGACAAAACAAATGACTCATCTCATGGAAAACACACTGAATGGCTACTGCTGGAATAATTTTATTCACTATGGAAAAAAGAGAGAAGTGCTTATTATCTTCATGTTCATTTGCATATTTAAGTAACCAGACAAAAGAATACTTTCTGTTGGGTATACAGTGGCTCCTGCAGTTTCTCTATTTCCTGAATTCATAATTTTGATGGATTTAATTTGGGGCATATAATAACCAAACAGCTGTTTTCAACAGGTTTGATGAATCTAAAAATTATTGAAATTTTAGAGGCAAGTTTGGATGCATCTCTGTATTGTATTCTTTCAAAAGTGGTTCAGGTATCTCCATTTTGTTTTATATGCCTAAAAGCAAGAGATACATGAAGAATACATCAGGTGTCTAGGAATTAGGGAGATTGTGGGGGAGGTGTCTAAGTAAGACAGCCTCAATAGACAGCAAGTTACACATCCCAGTCAGTGCTTGGCAGGGCACCTGGGAGCACACCATCTTTTTCTCAAAACTATATTAGATCTATATTCAAGCAAACACACAGTGTATTTGAAGCACAGGAATAATGCTGAAAAAGGTCCCGATTGCAGAAACAGTAATAACTTAATTTGAATGTCTTAAAGGTTAAATATTACAGTACAGTGACAACAAAACCCAGAAAAAAAAAAGTCTGTTATTGTCAGTCCTCCCAGCCAAGTGTTTCTTCATCTGGAATGTATGAGGATGCAGACTGCACACATCATCATTTATGAAGGCCCTGTTACCACATGGGAGCTCCATGCAAAGGGAAAACTTCAGGAGTGGTGGAGCAATGCTGTGGTGTCTCTCCACTCTGTCTCTCTCCTTATCAGTCTCTCACACTCTTTATTTTTTTTAAAGAGAGGAAATAACCTGTAAAAAATGATGGAGTTATGCAGGTGCAAAGCACCAACACAAATCTGAATGGCAAGGAATAATTTTAATAATCTTTAACATATGGGAGCTGGGTGGTAGTGCACCTGGTTAAGTACACATGGTGCAAAGTTCAAGGACCAGTGCAAAGATCCCGGTTCGATTCCCCCTGGCTCCCCATCAGTGGGGGGGGGGGGGTGTCACATCACATGCGGTGAAGTAGGCCTACAGGTGTCTATCTTTCTCTACCCCTTTCTTTCTTCCTCTCTTCTTTTGATTTCTGTCTGTCCTATCTAATGACAATACAATAATGATGATAACAACAACAAAAACAACAACAGAATGGAAAAAATGGCTGCCAGGAGATGTGGATTCGTATTGCAGGCACCAAGCACCAGCAATAACCCTGGAGGCTGAAAAAAAAAAACTTGAACATACATAATACTTATGCACATATACAAGTACAGTTACATACTTAAGTATATATTTGAATAAATAAGCATGTATTTATATATGACATATGCATATTTATAGAAAAATTATGTATACTAGTGTTTGAGTACCTTATCATATGCCAGGCATTATATTATACTCCTTTATGTACTGAATGCTTATAAAAATTCTCTGAATTTATTATTATTTTAAAATTTTCCTACTTTACAGATTAAAATACTAAGGCTCAGAGAGGTAAATTAATTTCTTAAAGGTCACAAAGTCAGTAAAAAGAGGAAGTTGAGTTGAAACCTGTATGTTGAGCTTCTCCTGCACCTGCTATTTCCTGGCACTGCACATTGGACCAAAGTCCAAGAATCAGTGAACATAATTTTTCAAAAAAGCATCTTTTATCTACTAGTCAAAAGGAAGAATACGAAAAACCATCCTTTTTTGTCTCCTTGTAAAAGTCCAAAAGACAAAGCATTTGGATGCTGGTGCCAGGTTTATTCATTTAAAATACCAATCACCATGGACCTCCTCCAAACAGAGAAAATAGTGAATATATTTCATGTCTCTGCACCACTCCAAGGGAGACAAGGGTGATTCTGTCTGTGGGGTGGTGGGGTGGTGGGAGTTCCCCAAAGGTTCCTCTTTTCTCATACCCATGTCTAGACCACCATCACGCTCGAGCTGGTAAGATGAAAAGTAGACTGTACTTCTCCTTCTTCACAGTACCAGTATTTCAGACCTGGAGTTCTTAATAGGACCTTCTCCCCATGTTCTTCTCCAAAGAACATTGCTTGAGGAGGTTTCAGTGAAGAATGTTGAGTGGTTCTAGAAAATACTTAATGGAAGGTTTCTAGTCAAGACCAGGACAGTTTTTAGTTTCACAGAATCTTGTATATTAAAGGACCACACACTTGATTAGATGCTTTCAGGAATTCCACTTGAACTTATATATTTTTTAACTTTTTAAAAAGTATTTCATTTCATTTATTTATATTATAAGACAGAGAATAATCAAGAGGGAAGGGGAAGATAAAGAAAGCAAAAGAAAGACACTTGCAACACTGCTTCGCTGCTTGCAAAATTTTCTCTCTGCAGGTGGGAACTGGGGATTTGAACACAGGTCCTTATACTTTGTAATGTGTGCCTGACTGGGTGAACTACCACTCAGCCCCTTCAATTATAAAATCTATGCAGAATTGATTTTTTCTTCTTCTTATCATTTTATGGATGGATTAATGGTTTACAGTACATTTGTTGATACGTGGTACAATTTCTCATCTCCCCAAGACAGATATCCGCAAAACACTCTCATCTCCCACAACTTAGGGATTTTCAACATCATGCTCCAGGACCCTACAGTCCACCCTTACCATGCCCCTCTCTTCCTCTCCTTCTCATAGTCCTCTGCTTTGGCGCAATATACCAAACTCAGTCCAAATTTTACTTGGTGTTTTCCCTTTCTGTCCTTGATGCTTAAGTTCCACCTATGACTGAGATCATCTGACATTTACCCTCTCTTTGGCTTATCCCACTTTGCATTATTCCTTCAATTCCCCACTCAAGGTGGATAGTATCTTAACAGCTGAGTAGTATCTACTGTGTGTGTGTGTGTGTGTGTGTATATATATATATATATATATATATATATATATATATATATATATATATATATATATATATATATCACAAATTTCCCGGCCATACCTGGAAATATGCGGAATATTTTGTTTTTGTTTTCTCTGAGGCTTCTCAGATGTGGACCAAATTTTTCAGATAGATAAAGAGGGAAATAGGAAAGATACTATAACACTGATGCTTCCATTACTTCAGTGAGGGACAGGCTCCTCAAATAGGTACACTTCCCAGATGAGCTATCTCAAAGTCTCTCCCATTGAAAGTCGTTCCCCCCACCCAGGACTTCACTGGGGCTTCAGCCCTGTGCAATTTCACCACTCCCATGGACTCTTTATTCTTTTTCTTTCTTTCTTTGTTTCCAGATAAAGGGAGAGAAACAGAGGATACACCATAGCACTGCTCTATTGCTCCTGAAGCTTCCACTTTGCATGTTGCTTTCATGTGGTAGCTGGCATTTGAGCCCAGGTCCTCAAGCATGGCAAATTGTGTACTCTGCCAGGTGAACTACCCCCCTCCTTCCCCCCAACTGAAACTTTTAAATATTTTACCAAGAGTACATGTGTTATTATTTTTTCACTGGAAAAATTTGGATTTGTATATGCATCTTGCTCATAAAAGTATAAATCTCCTAGGACATGGTTTCTAGTCAGCACATAAAATTTCATTGGGGCAGTTTTTGTTTTATTTATTTATTTTTTGTTTTGTTTTAGAAGCATTGGGACATGTTGACATTGACAATTTGGGGAGCAGTGAAGTTTACAGTATCATTCAGCTTCTATGAGGTAGTACACTGATTAAGAGGACAAGCCCTGGAGGCAACATGCTTTCTGGGGTTTCAAATCTTGGGTTCACTACTTAAGGACTCTTAGTTTCCTTACTTAAAAAAGGAAGAATAGTAGTACAGCTGTCAAGTATATGGAGTTGCATTTCTACTAAAGCTATTGTGGGGTTTCTACAGTATACTATAATATAGGAAGATATTAATTGCTAAATAAAAGGGCTATTGTAAACATTTATAATAATTGAGAAGGCTTTCTTCAGATGGTCATGTGTTTCCCATTAATGTTAAAATATTTACTGCCCAGAAATGACCATTTAAAATTGCCTTGTGAGTAGGGGAGCTAGCATAATGGATATGCAGAAGATTTTCATGTCTGAGGCTCTGAAGTCCCAGGTTCAGTCCCATTACACCACTATAAGCCAGAGCTAAGCAGTGCGCTAGTTACAGAAAAATGATAAAAATATAGAATAGTATAGAATAGAATAGAATAGAATAGAATAGAATAGAATAGAATAGAATAGAATAGAATAGAATAGAATAGAATAGAATGACCTTGCGTA
The DNA here is from genome assembly GCF_950295315.1 of Erinaceus europaeus. Taxonomy (NCBI): domain Eukaryota; kingdom Metazoa; phylum Chordata; class Mammalia; order Eulipotyphla; family Erinaceidae; genus Erinaceus; species Erinaceus europaeus. Next base: position 37,852,144 of record NC_080170.1, read on the forward strand.
ATTAAGTATGGTGAAAAGATGAGTGAATTCTTTTGGCTTTGTCTTTACTCACTATCTGCTCTTAGAAAAGACAGCATGACTTGGTCTCCTAAATGGGAAAGGGAATAGTAACTCTAACTCCATATTCTACCTAATGAGATAATGTGTGAAATGCAGTAGATTTGAAATGCAGTAGCAGTCCATGTAAATCAAGAGCACTTATCAGAAGATTCAAGAGGAAGAAGGAAAAAGTAGAAAAGGCAATCAAAATATTAATTAAACACAGTGCTAATGATAACGTTCATTGATGTTTGTGGTCACTCATTCTTTAACAACTCAGTGTCTGGGTAAGTTCCTCAAACATTCATAAGCATACTTTTATTTTATTTTATTGCCTCTAGGATTACTCCTGGGGCTCAGTGGTTGCACTATGAATCCTTTGCTCCTATAGTCATTTTTCCAATTTTTTTTTTTAGACAGTACAGAGAAATTGAAAGGGGAGGGGAAGATAGAGAGGAAGAGAGAAAGCCAGATGCCTGCAGATCTGCTTCACTGCTTGTGAAAAGAACCCTCAGCAGGTGGGGAGCCGAGGGCTTGAACCGGATCCTTGTTCAGGTCCTTGTGCTTCGCATTATGTGTGCTTAACTTGGTGGGCCACCACCTGATCCCCATAAGCATAAATTTTTATTTTGCTCTTAAGTCAATATTGGGCTGCAGTAAATAAATTTTCCAGCTGTAGCCATTGTGATCATTTCAATTAAGCTAAAGGAGTAAGAAAATAATTCAGCATTGACACTGAAAATCTCCTCTACCATATATAGAATATACTATTTGTAAGTAGAGCTTTTTTATATTAAGTTTAACTTCAAAAGCAAGAATTACTTGCATTATTTTAAATAGCTGCTGACAATCAAAACTTTGCTATGGGCTATGAGATTTGGAGACAGACATAGAAATCACTTGGCAGAACACCCCCCTCATCCTAGGGACTAGAATCTCTGACTCAGAGCAGCTACGAGGGGTACAGGTAGATGGGAAGGCTGACATTGGAACAATGAGGGGTGATCTTTGCCCAGTTGATATGCCGGATTCCATTTTGGGGAGGAAAGAGGAGTAAGGAGTCCATCCCAACGGCCCTACATAAATACTTTTTTTCTGCTAGAAGAGGAGAAAAGTAGTGTCTGATCCATCACTATGCTAGGACATAGCATCGTCAGTTGAAATGGGCAAACAAAAAATAAAAGAGAAGGAAAACAAAAGAACAGCAAGCTTGAGAAAAGTGGCCTAGCATTTGACCTCCCAAGAAGTTTTCTCCTCAGGAAACAGTTATGACACAACTGAGTTAGCCAGCAGCTTCTCACTATCCAAAGACTACAAAACACAAGACCTTAGACTAAGGAAGAAATGACTCCCTACAAAACTCTGTGTTTGGATACTGTGACCACAATCATAAACCTCACCAACTCCAAACTGTTGAATGTTTTTTTTCTTCTTTTTGTGGTTGATTACTATCCTCACCACCTCACAGTAAGGAAAGATACATAATTTCAATATTTATACATTTTATTTATTTTTTAAATGTTTATTTATTACTGGATAGAGACAGAGAGAAATTGAGAGAGGAAGGGGAGATAGAGAGGGAGAGAGACAGAGAGACACCTTCAGCCTTCTCCACCACTGTTGAAGCTTCCCCCCTTGCAGGTGGGGACTAAGGGCTTCAACTCAGGTCCTTGCACACTCTAATGTGAGTGCTAAACCAGGTGTGCCACCTCCTATCCGCGATTTATTAAGGCTATCTTTACTTCCCAACACATGGTCAATCCTTGAGACTGTCCCATGTGCATTTGAAAAGAATGTATGTTCTTTTCTTTTGGGGTGAATGATTCTGTTAATCATTTGGAATGAATATATCTGTTAAGTTCATCTCATCTGCGGCTTCATTTAAAGCCTGTTTCCTTGTTGAGTTTCTTTCTTTTTAAAATTTTTTTATTTATAAAAAGGAAACATTGACAAAACCCTTGGATAAGAGGGCTGTCTACAAAATGGAGGACCCCCCAACACTTCATCTGCACTATTCCAGCCTTTAGGTCCATGATTGCTCAACAATTTGTTTGGCTTTCTATGTTAACTCTCTTTTCAGCCACCAGGTTCCAGATGCTAGCAGGATGCAACCAGACTGCCTTGTTGAGTTTCTATCCTGATGATCTGTCTCTTGCTATGAATGATGTTAATTCTTCAGCTATTGTTGTGTTACTGTTGATATTTCCTTTGAGATCAGTATCTGTATATATTTTAGTACACTCGTATTATCATTATATATATATAATGATAATACGGGTGTACTAATAGATATATATAATGCTAATACGAGTGTACTAATATATATATATATATATATATATATATATATATATTTGATGGTTGTCTTCCTGTTAGATTGATCCTCTGACCAATATGTAGTGTCTATTTCTCTTATCACCTTCTTTACTTGAAAGTCTATTTTATTTGGTCTATTTTATTTGGTGGGTGAATAGCTGTCCCTGCCCTTTCATCTACATTAGTGGCTTGTTAATACCTTGTTCCAGCCGGTCACTTGGAGCTTCTATTTGTCATTCTCTCAAGTGTGTGTTTCCTAGAGACGTAGAATATATGGATCTTGCCTTTTAATCCATTCAGTCACCATGAACCTTTTATTTGATGAAGTGAAATCATTCATTTTTAGGGTGACTGCTGATAAATATGGTTTACTCATAGCCTATTTTGATTTCCATTTCAAAGTTGCTTTATGTTCTTGTTGATTCTTTTCCTGTTTGCTGCTACTTGTTACTTTGTGTAAGTGGTTTTTTATAATGGTCTTGCCTACTGTATATGTTTTCTATTTGCTTCAGGGCTATCTTTTGGTTTATGATTACTATGATCATAGTGTCTCACAATATCTACAACAGTCTTTTTTTAAGTTGGCCTTGGTTCACCAACATTTGATTATATTGCTCTGCTTATTTTGTCCTCTCCTTTTCTATGTCTATATTTTTTCTTGTTTTTGTTTGTGTTCTTGGTTCTATTCAATAATTGATTACCTCATTAAAAGTTGGAATTCTTTTACTTCTTCTGTTCATGTATGATTCCTTTCAGTAATTCTTGCATGGCAGGATAAGTAATGGTGAATTCCTTCAGTTTCTGTATGTTTAGAAAGATCTTTACAGGCCAGGCAATGGGCCACCATAAACCAGAGTTGAGCAGTACTCTAGTAAAAAATAAATAAATAAATAAATAAATAAATAAATAAAAGTACATACATTAATATAGCATTAGTTTGACCTCAGTAAGTTTTTTGTGCAAAAATTAGCAGGTATGTTAATGATAATATAAATGATTTGATTGACTTGGAGGAAATCCAGTGGTCAGATTGGCCAATTTTTAGCTTGACATTATTTTGCCTTCACGTTTTATTATGCTTAAAATCTGTCTAAAATGCTTTTAAAGGTTTCAAAAATGTGCCAAGTTTAACATGAGACTTACTCAACAAGAAAATCCAAATATATTTGGGAACTCCTTCACTTTTGCCTCACTTATTCTGTGGTGTCATAAAATAAGTGTCTTAAAAGTAGTAATGAAACAAGTGTTTGCAGAAACAACTGTTTGAATGTTTCTTATTCCTTTTACTGCATGCACTGATTCTTTTCCTGCAAAAAATCACACACAAATAGTAGTGACAGAGAGTAGTAGTAAGTGGTATGTTTTCCTATGGGGGCCCACCCATAAGCAGGGAATAAAACATCCCTTCTGAGCAGCTGCACAAGGTGGGCTGGGCCTGTATGACTGTGTCGGAACACACAGAGAATCACCATAAGGATTCAAGGATCTCTGAAGCCAGTATTATTTCCTTGTCTTCTGTGTAGCACCCTAGCTTAGCACTTCTAATCTTTCTTGGTGGCTTCACATTTAAAACAGAAGGAAGTTATGCTGTTTATTTGACATGCCAGAGCCTTGCACATGAACATTTTCCCCTCCTCCAGGCTGTGGAATTTTTTATTCACAGGGACAGAGACAGAGAGAGACAGAGATCACAGAAACAGGACTATCTCCAATGCCATGGCACTTCATTGTGTTCATAGCAAAGCAAGGGCCCAACCTACTTGTTGAGCTTCTCATCTAGTCTCAAATGTTATATTTTCATAAAGATTTTTTTAAAAAGTTATATTTTTAACACTTCTCAGCTCATTAAATTAGAAGGAAATCTTTTCCCTAAATCCTGACAGAAACAAATTCATTTCATTAAATTTCTACAGACAGAAATATTTGAACAGCCTGTGTAGGCATAAAAGTAGAGAAAGAAAGAAACAAAATAAATGTTGGTATTGATTTATTTTGTTCCTTACTTTCCTCAGACATTTACCAGTTAAATACAGAAATAAAATATCTGTATAGAGAGGAAACATGATTGTGATTAGGATCATTATGTTTCGACTGAGAATGATTCTGTTCCAATATGCTATTATTGCCTTGAAGTAGCTAGAGTAACTGCAATAAAGTATCTTGTTTGAATCTTAAAATTTAAGAATATTATTTGTGTCATTAAATAAAATATTGCTGTATAATTCCCAGTGGAAAATTTTCATACATCTTGATTTGCACTCTCTTATATTAGTTTAAAATTACATTTTGCTGTTAGATGTGATCATAAGAGCAAATAAAATATTCTCCAGGTAGTGTTTATAGTGTTGACTATCATATACATGGCTATGTTCTTAAATTTCTGCCAATTTAACATGTTTCATCTCAAGCTGTGCATCACAATGAGAAAGAAATGAAATATAAAGTGACTTTTGTAATACATACTTTGTAACTCCCTTATAGGATGAGTAATATAAAGTAAAAAAAACAAACTATAATGTAAAATACAAACTATTGTATTTTAATGTTGACTGAAAATCATTAATTCCCCAATAAAGAAATTTAAAAAAATACTTTGAGGGGCTGGTGGTGGCTCACCTGGTTGAGCACACATGTTATAATGTGCAAGGACCCAGGTTCAGGCCCCTAGTCCCCACCTACAGGGGGGATAACTTTGCAAGTGGTGAAGCAGTACTGCAGGTCTCTCTCTGTCTTTGTCTCTTTGCCTCTCTACCTTCCCCTCTTGACTTATGGCTGTCTCTATCCAATAAATAAAAATAATTTAAAAAATGCTTTGACTTCACTTACTATTTCACAATGATAATCCTTGATTTTGAGCTAAATTATACTAAACTGGGAAATTAGTCTAGAAGAACAGGGTATTCAGTGTATAAGATGTTAACTGTTCAATCTGGTAAAAGACACTGAGTTTCTGACATTGGTTAACTATGACAATGTACATTTTCCTAGAATTGCTAAGTAGATTTAGAAACTACCAAATCTTTAATGATCATAGCAAAAGAGCAGGTATCTTTTGCCCTGTTTTCTTGTCAATATAGAAAGTTTCTGGGGCCAGGTGGTGGCGCACCTGATTAAGTACATACATTACAGCTCATAAGGTCCCGGGTTCAAGCCCCTAAACCCCACCTGCAGAGGTGAAGTTTCACAAGTGGTGAATCAGGGATGCAGGTGTCTATCTCTCTCTCTCTCTAACTCCCCCTTCCCTCTCAATTTCTGTCTGTCTGTAGAATAAACAAATAAATATAATACTCAGATCACATCAGATCGATAGAGTTTACAATCAACAATCTTTATATACCTTTCCCATATTTGGGAGCTACTCTCTTCCCTGATCCAGCTTTTTGGTCCTTTTTCCAGCCATGACATCATCTCCCCAGGCAATAACTTGGATCCACCTGCATATCAGATTTCAGGCTCAGGGGAAAAAATAAACTAGTATAGCCACAGGCCCTTTGGAATATAACTAAAATATGCCTACTAGCTATATACAAAGTGGAAACCCCCTCCCAAACTCTTTATATGCACTATTCCAGTCTTTAGGTTCATGATTAGTCAACACCTTGTTTGGCTTTATATTTTAACTCTTTTCAGTCACCAAGTTCCAGATGCTAGCATGATGCCAAGCAGACTTCCCTAGAGAGACAACCCCTCCAATGTGTCCTGGAGCTCAGATTCCCCAGAACCCCACCCCACTAGGGAAAGAAAGAGGTATGGATTGACCTTTCAACACCCATGTTCAGTGGGGAAGCAATTACAGAAGCCAGACCTTCCACCTTCTGCATCCCACAATGACCTTGGGTCCATACTCTCAGCGGGTTTTAAAGAATAGGAAAGCTATCGGGGAGGGGAGGGGATACGGAGTTCTGGTCGTGGGAATTGTGTGGAATTGTATCCCTCTTATCCTATGGTTTTGTCCTTTTTATAAATAAATTAAAATTAAAAAGATAATAAAAGTTGGATATATTTTTTAATTGTAGGAAGGGAAAGGAAGGGAAGGAAATGGAAGGAAAGAGAAGGGAAGGGAAGGGAAGGGAAGGGAAGGGAAGGGAAGGGAAGGGAAGGGAAGGGAAGGGAAGGGAAGGGAAGGGAAGGGAAGGGAAGGGAAGGGAGAGATAGTTGTCCCTCAGTAACCATGCTTTGTTCCTGTATATATAGATACCAGTGGGGTATAGACTATGAGAGTAAGAATGATGGACACTTTGTCAGGAACAGGGATATGAGTGTTATGTTTTGAATAATTGGCACACCTCACTTTGAAGAAAGAAATCAAGTGCATATTTACCTCTCAGAGGTTCCTAGTTGGAGCAATTCTACCATTCTGTGTTTGCTGTTGCAGATACTGTTCAATGAGTAAAGAGGATAAACAGTTGGGATCTTCTGGTCCCAACAAATGACTGCTCATTGCCCTACCAGCTAGTCCAGATCAGTCATGTGAGGAAAAATGGCAAAAACATGGACCCTGTCTTCTCCCTCCCATATCTCAGTGGATTTTTGCCTTACAAAAATGGCATTAGGTTATGTTTAATTGTAAAACAGAGGAACTCTCAGATCTCTAATAAATCTTCAAGATATTTCAAAATAACTTATGAACATTGCTCTTGAAATATTGTTTACGTGTCATCTGTACTCAGAAGTCTTTGCATAGTTCCCATGTACTAGAGGTCAGTCCTTATGTGAAGGAGTCCCATGGGTATAATGTTTGTCAAATTCTAAATCGGAGTTAATTATACTAAACAGAATAGACTTAATTATACTGTTTCTTTTTTAGACTTGCAGTTCTTGAAGCTTAAATATCCTTGAAGTAACAGAGCTAAACATGTTTATAGGCTAAATATGTCACCTCTTGGTAATGTTCATAGTAAAGACGCACTGAAGACTACAATCTTGAATGGCCAAAATTTTATTGTAACTAGCCAAATACCTCACTGAGCTTTTCGTAATACCAACAATCATATGATAATGAAATGTGAAATTCCATTTTTATGTGATGATATCAAAGATCTTTCAATCACTTACATTTGGATGTTTCTATCATATATTTTTTCTTCCACAATGTTTTTCTGTGTGTATCATAGTTGTTATGTCACCATCTTCCATGAGAACCAGTTTCCTGACCTCTTACATCTTTAGATTCCTAGAGCTCATAGCTTAATAATATTCTCTTTCCAAGGCCATGAACTCAGTGGCTCCCATTAACCTCAAGGAATGGAATGAACTAATTGACTCAGCGATCCAGTGTTGCATTTAGTGGACTATTTGTGCTTTTACTATCATAATGTTTACAAATAAGTGTGACTTAAAAAATCACAGCAATATTTCTGTAATAATTTGCAACATGTTGTCATGAACAATGTTCCATACATTTAAAGTGCCATCCTTCATATCTATTTGACAGTAAATAAATTTGTAATCTCTAAATTACCCCTGCTATGGCTAAGTACTGTTAGTTTTCTTAAAGTAAAGATAAATCAAGCATAGATCATGCCTTTAAAAATTACATAGTACTCTATGTGAAGCTAGCCGTTACCATGCAGAAATCATAAGATACGTGCTGAGGTACTGAGGATGTGGTCAGACACTTCTTATTATTGTTTGCAAAGATTTACTGCTCCTGCCAATTTTTTCAGATAGAAAGAAAAGGATCCAGGCTGGAAGTGAGAGTATTTTTCAAAATATAGAGAAATTTTACGCATGTATCAACAACTGTATCTACTGTAAACCATTAATCCCACAATAAGAAAGGAAGGAAGGAAGAGAAAGAAAGAGCGAGAGAGAGATATCACAGCACTAGGGAAGCTTCCACAACACTAAGAGAATCAGAACTGAAGCATTCCTCAAAGGTGTGGAGGGTGGGCTCAAACCCGGTTCACAAGAATGGCAAAGCGGGCACCCTCCCAGGTGAGCTCTCTTCCCATCTCTGTAACTAGACTCTTATTACAAGGCTTCCTGTCTCTTATACTTCTTCAAACATAATTCTTAACAAAGACAGTAATTGATAAGTGGAATCCAAGCCTGGAATTAGCAAAAATATGAAAACATTTTGTAACTCCTGGTTTCTTAGTACACTTAATTTATATTCTTTGCTGTGATTCTTTACTAAATCCTTTTTTATTGATTTTATGATGATCAACAAGAATGTAGGGTAAAAGGGGTACAATTCCACACAATTTCCACCACCAGAGTTCTGTGTTCCATCTCCTTCATTGGATGCTTAGTCCTATTCTTCATCCCTCTGGAAGCATGGACCCAGGATCATTATGGGGTGCAGAAAGCAGAAGGTCTGGCTTCTATAATTGCTTCTCCATTGAACATGGGCATTGGAAGGTTGATCCACACTCCCAGCCTGTTTCTATCTTTCCCTAGTGAAGCAGGGTTCCAGAGAAGTAGGGTTCCAGGGTACAATGGTGAGGCCGTCTTCCCAGAGAAGTCAGGTTGGCATCATGGTAGCATCTGCAACTTGGTGCCTGAAAAAGCATTAAGATATAAAGAAGAACAAACTGTTTAATAGTCAGGAACCCAAAGGCAAGAATACAGCAGACAAGATTTGGGTTCTCCATCTTGGAAATAGTAGATCTATTCTGAGTATATCCCAAGGGGCCCATGGCTTTACTAATTTTTGCCTGAGCCTGACAGGTAACATGCAGGTGGGATAAAAGTATTGCCTGTGGAGATGGTGTCAGAGTTGGAAATAGTACTAGAAAGCTGGATTTGGGCAGAGAGTAGCTTCAAAATATGGGAAAATTATGTAAATATTGTTAACTATAAACCCCATCAATTTGATCTGTGGCCCATATTCAGCACAGAGCCTGTGTAACTTCTTCATCCCTGTAGGTCTGAGCTCACATTCTGTGGTCAAAGCTATGGACATTCTAGGCTGCACTCATTTCAGGATCCATCTTTCTCAAGTAGCAGAGGATGCCGACCCAACCTACCTTTGGAGAATGGGGAAGTCCCTACCAATGTTGACCCACATTGAGGGCAAGGTCCTATAGAGGCCCACATGAAGGTCCACAGTATTGTTCCTGATGGAGATGACCAGCAATGGTGGAGAGAGGGATCTGTTAGAGGTCTAAACCCATCATGTCCCAGGATTCCCTGAGTAGGGCCCTGAGTGATGGAGTGGCCTAGTAGTGACCAAAAGAGCCATCATTAAAGTATGCCAGTCTCTTGCCCTTATTGAGCTTTTGTAATCCTTACCTTGTCTAACAAGGTTAGCCTTGGAGTGATGGAAGGAAGTAAAATATGAAATAGGTGGGGAGGGTATCTAGGTCTATGTAGAAACTATTTGATTAGGTACTTTATGGTATTTAATTTTTTAAAAAATGTGTCTTTCTTAGGTCTTTCTACTTGGTTGCTGCACTTATTGAGTCACTGCTAACTATTGTGCACTTTTAAATTAAGTAAAATTATATATTTTACCCTAATTTATGGATGCATGTGCACACGTGCTCTGTATCATGTGCCCTGGTCTATATCTAGGTTCTGTGGCTTTGTTAGGAAGTGCACAACCCAAAATGGTTGTGAGTCTTTACTAAATGGTTGTGAGTCTTTACTAAATTCTACATGAAATCTTGTTAGAAGAGTTTATAGAAGAGCAGCAAAATTTCTCCTGAGGGATACATCATTTTGGGGTTTCTAGAAGAAGAATTAGATTAAATGACATATATATATATATATATGTATATATATGTGTTTAATTTTTTATTTATAAAAAGGAAACACTGACAGAAACCATAGGATAAGAGAGGTAAAACTCCACACAATTTCCACCATCAGAACTCTGTATCCCATTTCCTCCCCTGATAGCTTTCCTATTCTTTATCCCTCTGGGAGCATGGACTCAGGGTCATTATGGGGTGCAGAAGGTGGTAGGTCTGGCTTCTTTAATTTCTTCCCTACTGAACATGGTCATTGACAGGTCGGTCCATTCTCCCAGACTATCTCTCTCTTTCCATAGTGAGGTGGGGCTCTGAGGAATCGGAGCTCCAGGACACATGGTGGGGCCATCTGCCCAGGGAAGTCTGGTTAGCATCACAGTAGCATCTGGAACCTAGTGGCCACATAATGAGGCTGAAGGGTTGACATTCCACGCCTGACATTTCTGGACACAATCTGAAGTGAAGCATGCTGAGGTGGTACTCCTTGCATTGATTAGGCTGTGGTCAGCAGATGCAGTATCATTTGGTATGAACTGAGAAATGCATGCAGGAAAGTGAGACCCACCCTAGAAGTTCCAGGACTGGGGGGAATATAGGCTCTATAGAGGAAGCAAGAGGTTCCTCTTGTCTTAGGGTTAAAGAAGGCAATAGATAGTTATTGCTATAATCAAATTATTTGGCAATTGGGTTAACTTTGAAAATCTTATTGTTAGGATTTGCTGTATCATACACAACATCACCATAACTTATGTCCTTTGACATTATTTGTATATAGCTGTGTCTTATAGAGTAATGCCACCAGTTGTTTCTGTTCTCCCTAGTCTAAACTTTTAGGAGAGTCAACATTTCAAAGACATAGCCTATAGTCTTTGCATTAAAAAGTTTGAGACATTCAATCAAATTTTCCCCTCATATTAATTAAATAGTGATTTATATAACTACAAGTTAGTAGGAGTGTACATAAACACCACTCCCATCACCAAAAGACTGTGTTCCATCCCATTCCTCCCCCAGTGATGCTGAACATCCACCCTCACCCTCCACCCAGAGATTTTTACTTTGGTGCCCTACTCCAAACTCAGTCAGATCCTGTTTTGAGTTTCCCTTCTGTTCTTCTGGGGTGGGGGCAGAAGCATAATGGTTATGCAAACAAGCTGCCATGCCTGAGGCTCTGAAGTTCCAGGTTCAATCCCCCACACCACCATTAGCCAGAGCTGACCAGTGCTCTGGTTACAGAAACAAAAAGTAAGACATATAATTTTCTAATCCATGAAATAAATATGACTCTTTGTATGACATCAATTTTGCAGTGAGTAACATATATATTTGAGTTCAAAGTACATGACTATAAAGGAAATTGTGATATCACCATCCTAAATTTGCTAGGATAGTCTATGGTTTTTTATTGAACTTATAGAGTCTGTGGTTTTTTATTGAACTTATAGACTCGGGGTCATTTAGGGGTTACAGGATACTCCAACTTGATAGATGGCTTCACACATAATATTTTAATCATATACCTGGTTGCAAAGAAGGCCTAATCTTTCCCATATTTTAAAGAAAGTTTGATTATAATGGCAAGAAGTTATGTTGATTCTTCCTCCTATAATCTGTTGTTGTTTTTCAGAGAGAGAGAGAGAGAGAGACAGAGAAATCATAGTCATCCATGAAGCTTTATTTCTTTTCATTTTTCTTGTTGTTAAGCAATGCTATACATCAAAGCCAGGGCCACTCTCATGTGTAGTACAATCACCACCACTGTCCACATCTCTCACTACTCCTGTGGTTTCCATTGTATTCTTTCAATTCATTTTCTAAAAACTGGGTCCTATTTAATATTTAATTAATCACTATAATCATTTCCTTATTATTGGACATAAAATAACCATTATTCTTTACAAATGTTTGTTCATGATAAAACTGTGCCCTGAATCCCTATATGTTTGTATTTATATATGAGTGTATGGTTGGGAAAGAGTATAGTTGTGCAACTAGAATAGAGTTTCTGTTCACTTAACTTGAAAAACAAGTCATATTACATGTTTGTTCTTCTGACACTGATGGTTCAAATTATGATTTATTTGATGTTGATTCTTGGTCAGGTACATACAGAAATCTATAAACATTTTAGAATGTCTCACTTTCTGATTCATTTTGTAACAATAAGTTTACAGAGACCGTTGGGAATGCATAAACAAAATGTTCTCCAATAACATTATAGGGCCTTGATTTATAATCTTTGTTACTTATTTTCTAGAGAAAAGTCTAATTTTTTTATTGGCACTTATGTTTTATTACTGTGCTCTCAACCTTCCTTCCCCTCCACCAATTCAAGTCATCCTTCCTCTGGCACTATTTTATGCTATTATTAGGGTACACAGCACATTCTGCTAGATAGTACAGTAGGCTTGTTACTGATTCTGTAAAGTTCTAGGGATCCTCTCATAGTGAGGGAATGCTTTAAAGATCAGCATTACCTGAACTAAAGGGAAGCACTATTATTAAATAGATTGAATATTATGTTTGTTTCTCTGTTTCATTTCAAGTAATTTGTGTGTTAGACTTTCACCAGTATAGTCCACTCCCCAAAATAATATATTTAAATAGTAAATATTCTTCTTAATTCATAATTAAAAATAAATTTGGTTCTGTTGCTGTTGCTTTATAGTGACTGAATATGAGATGACAAATCAAACTTAAAAATGACAAGTCAACATATCAAAGACAGCCTATGTATTAAAAAGACTCAGTCTGTGTTTTAAGAAGTTCTAGACATATGATCAATTTTTCCCCTCTCATATTAATTAAATAGTGGTTTATATGTCTACAATTTAATAGGAGTGTACATAAACATCATTCCCACCACCAAAAGACTGTGTCCCATCCCAACCACCCACACCAACCCCCCCACCTCCCTGCCATGCAGGGAAGCCCAATGGCCACCCTCCCCTTCACCACAGGGTGTTTTCTTTGGTGCCCTGCTCTCGATTTAATCAGATCCTGCTTTTAGTTTCCCTTTCTGTTCTTCTTTCTCAACTTCTGTTGATGAGTGGGATCATCCCATACTCATCTTTATCTTTCTGGCTTAGCTGACTTAACATAATTCTTTCTAGCTCTGTCCAAGATGGGTCAGATAAGGTGGGTTCATTGTTCTTAATAGCTGCATAGTATTCCATTGTGTATATGTACCACAGCTTTCTCAGCCACTCATCTGTTATTGGGCACCTGGGTTCCTTCCAGGTTTTAGCTATTATGAATTGTGCTGCTATGAACATAAATGTACACATATCTTTTAGGTTGGGCATTATGGAATCCTTGGGGTGTATCCCCAGGAGAGGAATTACTGGGTCATATGGAAGGTCTATGTCTAGCCTTGTGAGAGTTCTCCAAACTGCTCTCCAGAGAGGCTGGACAAATTTATATTCCCACCAGCGGTGCAGAAGGGTATCTCAGTCCCCACAGCCTCTCCAATATTTGTTGCTGCTGTCCTTTTTGATGTATGCCATTCTTACAGGAGTGAGGTGGTATCTCAGTGTTGTCTTTATTTGCATTTCTCTGACAATCAGCAACCTGGAGCAGTTTTTCATATGTTTGTTAGCCTTTTGGCTCTCCTCTGAAGTGAATGTTTTGTTCATATCCTCTGCCCATTTTTGGATGGGGTCATTTGCTATTTTGGTGCTAAGTTTGCTGAGATCTTTGTATATTTTGGTGATCAGTCTCTTGTCTGATGTATGGCATGTGAAGATCTTCTCCAATTCTGTGAAGGGTCTCTTTCTTTGTGTGATAGTTTCTTTGGCTGTGCAGAAGCTTTTCAATTTGACTCTCTCAAAAGCCTAGACCAGGGAGAACAGAAGCAACTGGTAGCACAGCTATATACAGGATGCTGGGTATTATACCCTAACAAAGGGACTTTTGAAAATTAACCCATCACCAAATAATGTGATGATAACAGTAACTATCCATTGTCTTCTTGAACCCTAAGACAGCAGGAACCTCACATTTCCACTATAGAGCCTATATTTCCCCTGGAACCTTAGGGTGGGGCATACTTTCCTGCATGCTTTTCACAATTCATATCAAATAATATTGCATCCGACAATCACAACCTAATCAATGCTACGAGTGCCACCTCAGCATGCTTCACTTCAGACTGTGTCCAGAGACTTCAGGTGTGGAATGACAACCCTTCAGCTTCATCACTCAGGTAAGACCTTTCCTTTCATAGTATTCTCTAATTCCATTCCAGGTGTTCTAAGCCCCAAACGTAAACATCGTCCAGGTCCCCTGAGATAGAGCATAGGTTCACCCGTGCCCATAAACTAGGGAAAAATATATGCCTGAAAGCTGAAGTACACAAGAGCCTGCAGAGAATACCTCCAACACTTCATCTGCACTATTCCAGTCTTTAGGTCCATGGTTGTTCAACAATTTGTTTGGCTTTGTATGTTAACTCTCTTTTCAGCCACCAGGTTACAGATGTCAGCACGATGCCAACTAGACTTCCCTGGACAGACGACCCCACCAATGTGTACTGGAGCTCCACTTCCCCAGAGACCCACCCTACTAGGGAAAGAGACAGACAGACTGAGAGTATAGATAGACCAGTCAACGCCCATGTTCAGCGGGGAAGTAATTACAGAAGCCAGACCTTCCACCTTCTGCAACCCACAATGACCCTGGGTCCATACTCCCAGAGGGATAGAGAATGGGAAAGCTATCAGGGGAGGGGATGGGATATGGAGATCGGGTGGTGGGAATTGTGTGGAACTGTACCCCTTTTATCCTATGGTTTTGTTATTGTCTCCTTTCTTAAATAAAACAAAATGACAAGTCTTAATTCAATCCCTGAGGTTCAGAGATTACTAGAGATTGTTTCAATAAAGATTGACTTGTAGGGGCCCTGGTGGTAGCTGGTTAAGTGCACATGGCACAAAGCGCAGGAACCAGAGTAAGGATCCGGGTTCAAGCTTCTTGTTCCCTTCCTGCAGGGGAGGTCGCTTCACAAGTGGTGAAGCAGGTCTACAGTTGTTTATCTTCTCTCTCCTTCTCTGTCTTCCCCTTCCCTCTCAATTTCTCTCTGTCCTGTCCAACAACAACAACAGCAATAGCAACAAAAAGGGCAACAAAAAATGGGAAAAATGGCCTCCAGGAGCAGTGGATTTGTAGTGCAGGCACTGAGCCCCACCAATAATCCTGGAGGCAAAAAAAAATTGACGTTTAGTTATAGTTTAAGAGAAGTGATGAGATTGGCATAATTTTGAAGGCACATCCACTTGAATTTGCTGCTAGAATTGACCTGAGATGATTTCCCCACACATACCTCCATGCCCTTTGGTGTAAGAGATACCTTGACTAAAAAAAAACACAGGACAATCAGACCTTTGTGTATAATCTCATCACCATCTCAAGCTTGACTTTGGAATAATTTTACTAGTAAGATTATTATTTCTAGCTCAACTGTTCCTCAGAATTAATCTGAGAGTTAAGAAACTCAAAGCTGAGTCCAGATGGTGGCACATCTGGTTAAGCACACACATCACAGTGCACAAGGACCCAGGTTCAAGTTCATGGTGATGAAACACTGCTGCAGTTCTCTCTCTCCCTCTCTCTCTCTCTCTCTCTCTCTCTCTGTGTGTGTGTGTATGTGTGTGTGTGTGTGTCTATCTCACCCTCCTCACAATGTCTTTCTTTTTTCATCCAATAATAAATTTTAAAAAATTAAAAAAGAAACTCGAAGCTAATATATAAAATTAAAAAGAGAAACTCAAAGTCAAAATACTCTCCTACTCAAAAGCATTCTGTAGTGTCTAATATATGAGTTCAACCCCATATCATTTGATTTTCAACTGAAGAAACCTATACATGGGGCAGGATGGTGGTGCACCTGGTTGAGCACACATGTTACAATGCACAAGGACCTGGTTTCAAGTCCCCAGTCCCCACCTGCAGGGGGAAAGCTTTGCGAGTGGTGAAGCAGTATTGAAGGTGCCTCTCTGTCTTTCTCCCTCTCTGTCTCCCACTTCCCTCTGTGTCTCCTCCTTCCCTCTGTGTCTCTATCCAATAAATAAAGATAATTTAAAAAGAAAGAGACCTATACATCACACCCTCTTCTATTTTTCTAGTCTACTGTGTTTCTCTTTTTCCACACTTCATATCTACTACAGTTGGGTGTCACTTTCATGTTCCTTTAATTTATGCCACCCCATCCTTTTGGAATGTTCTCCCTGTGGCTGGGTGGTGGCACACCTGGTTGAGCACACATGTTACAGTGTTCTCTCTATCACCTATGACCTATATCAACTAAATAGCAAATGACAGGTGTTGGTGAAGTTATGGAGAAAAAGGTTGTGGAAAAAATTTTGTTACACTTTTGGTGAGAATGCAAAGAGATGCAGCGCCTTTGAAAAACTATATGTAAAGTCCTTAAATAAATAAAAATGGAAATACCTTATGATCCAACAATACCACCATTAGGCATTTATCCAAAGGACATTGAAACACTAATTCAAAGGAACATACACATCCCTATATTCATAGCCAAAGAGTGAAAGAAGCCTAAATACCACATCAATACATGACTGAATTAAGAAGTTATGTGATATATATGCCATGGAATACTACTCTGCAATAAAAAATTACATTGAGGCACAGCTATATACAAGATACTGGGTACTATACCCCAAACCCTAACAAAGGGACTATTCGAAGTTAACCCAATTACCAAATAATGTGATGATAACAATAACTATCCATTGTCTTCTTGAACCCTAAGACAGCAGGAACCTCACATTTCCACAATAGAACCTATATTTAGCCCAGTCCTGGAACCTTAGGGTAGGACCCACTTTCCCGCATGCCTCTCCCAATTCATATCAAATAATATTGCATCTGCCAATCGCAACCTAATCAACACAACAACTGCCACCACAACATGCTTCAGCTCAGACTGTGTCCAGAGACTTCAGGTATAGAATGACAACCCTTCAATTCATCACTCGGGTGAGACCTTTCCTTTCATAGTATTCTCTAATTCCATCCCAGGTGGTTCACTTGCTAACAAAGTCCCAAAACTTAGATATAGACCAGGTTAGAGCATATGTTCACATGTATCCATAAACTAGGGTAAATATATACCTGAAAGCAGAAGTACACTAGAATTTGTAGTGAGTATCCCCCCAACACTTCCTCTCCACTATTTCAACCTTTAGGTCCATGATTGCTCTACAATTTGTTTGGCTTTGTATGTTATCTCTCTTTTCAGCCACCAGGTTACAGATGCCATCAGGATGCCGGCCAAGCTTCCCTGGACTGAAGACCCCACCAATGTGTCCTGGAGCTCTGCTTCCCCAGAGACCCACCCTACTAGGGAAAGAGAGAGGCAGACTGCCAGTATGGACCAACCAGTCAACATCCATGTTCAGCGGGGAAGTAATTACAGAAGCCAGACCTTCCACCTTCTGCAACCCACAATGACCCTGGGTCCATACTCCCAGAGGGATAGAGAATGGGAAAGCTGTTGGGGAGGGGATGAGATATGGAGATTGGGTGGTGGGAATTGTGTGGAGTTGTATCCCTCCTATCCTATGGTTTTGTTATTGTCTCCTGTCTTAAATAAAAAATTTAAAAAAAATGACATTAAGACAAAATAGATGGAATTGGAAATGATTTTGCTTAGCAAAACAACTAAATAGGTAAAAGATAATTACTGAATGGTTTAACTTATATGTAGATTCTAGAGAACTGAAACACATGAACTTGCATTTAAAAAGTTGTAAACAAACTGTCCCAAAGACTCTGTGAGACTATGGTTTTTATCACTGGAAGTTGGGGCCACATACTGTTAGTGGTGGGTGCAATGTGGGACTGTCCTGTAATCTTGTAAACCAAGATTAATCACAAATTTTTAATGGCTTAAAAATTAATTATATGTAGTGGATAAGCAGAGTGGTGCTTTGTTGTCTATCCTCTCCTTTTATTCCTCCATCGCCAAGCCCTTTCTTTTCTCTCTTTCATTAAAAAAGAAGCACAATATTGAACCAAGAAGTTCATTCAGAGTTCAAGTGAAAGATTGAGGTCCAGAGTTTGTTCTCTGGCAAGACACATTAATAGAAAAGAGAGGGGAAAACAATCAGAGAAAGAGTGAAAGAAAGGAAGAAAAATTAATAATGCGAATGGCACATAAATATAGATGTGGTAAGAACAGTGTGATACTTAACTTAGTGAAATGTTAAGATGTCTTTTTGAGCTAAGTGAGAAAAGGATCCTGTGCCATTGATTTCACAAAAGTCAGCCAGCCAAAATTGCTAGGACAGCCATGAAAGGCCATTTCTCTCCATATACCTTCAGCTCTACTTATGAAGCAGAATTCTGCTACAAGGATGTTAGGTCATTGTATATGACCTCAGGAAGACAACACCAGCTGTTGTTTCTAATCCTGAGTAGTAGGAAAGCAGGAAAAAAAATGTTTGCTTTATCTTTTATTTGTGTTAATATAGTCTACTCTGCTGTTTATCTTTGACTTCCAGATTAGTTGCATCGTTTCTACAAATCTGTTCAAGTTGGTCATTTTTCTTTCCATTACTGGTAAGAGAGTAAAGGGTAAGCCAACTTAGATTCAGGTTCTTTTTATTTTCTTTTTAAAGTGTGTGTGTGTGTGTGTGTGTGTGTGTGTGTGTGTGTGTGTGTGTGTTTATTTTGGAAAGTTTGTATGGTTTGTTTTTATACTAGACCACTGATCAATTCTGGTTTACATTTGTGCTAGAGATTGAACCTGGGACCTTCAGAATCTCAGGTATGACAGGTTTTTTGCATAACCATTATGCTATCTCCTCAGCCTTTGTATTTATTTTGGATTAGAAAGAAAGATAGAAATTGAGAGGGAAAGGGGAAATAGGAGAGAGAGAAAGAGAGAGGGAGAAGTAGAGAGAGAGATCTGCAGCACTGCTTCACTGTCCCCCCTGCAGGTGGGGACCAGGGACTAAAACTTTGGTGCTTGTGCACTGTAATGTGTGAGGTCAACCAGGTTTACCACTGCCTGGTCCCTATTTTTTTTTTTTAACTCTGTTTGATCAATAATAATATTGAGGGCCAGAAAAAAAGTCTTCTTAATGTTAAATGATCCTCTAAAGAAATAGAACATTGCTATTAAAATTAAGGTCAAATTGTCAATACTCATTGAGAGTATATAACCTCTATTCTATACCCAGAAACTAAGCATGTATGTGAATAAGAAACAACAAATTCTGGTAACGATTAAACTGCTTCAATACTTGCTTCAGTTGCTACTGTAATTCCTGAGGTTGGTGAGTGCAATTGTCATAAAGGAATTTAGTACAGTGTTGCTTGTACTCAAGACACAACAACTGAGGAACAACAGAGCATATAAAAAAAAGAAACACATAAAAAAAATGGGTAGATCAAAAACAAATAAAACTGCTACTCCAATGAATGAAGACAAGAGCCAAGAAGAAACTACAAATCAGCCAGAAGCAACCATAGATAAGAAAAGTATGCAAGCAATAATAAACTTATTAATCACAGAAATGAAAACAACACTGGAGGAAAGGAATGGCAGTATTAGGGAAACAACAGTTGAAACCCCCAAGGGAAATACTGATTATCCTGAGGCAGTTAGAGAACTGAAAGCTGAAATAGCTGTAATGAAGAAAGAAGCTGAGGCAAGGGAAAGCAGACTAACAGAAGCAGAAAACAGAATTAGTCAGACAGAGGATGAGTTAGAGAAAATGAGAAAGAGGTGAAAGAGCTTAAAAAGAGATTGAGAGACACTGAAAACAACAACAGAGACATGTGGGGTGATCTCAAAAGAAGTAACATTTGTATAATTGGCCTGCCAGAGTAAGAAAGAGAGGAAGGGGAAGCAAACATTCTAGAGAAAATAATAGAAGAAAACTTCCCAGACCTGAATAACAGAAAGGACATCAAGATTCAAGAGGCCCAGAGAGTACAAAAAGAATCAACCCAGACCTGAAGACACCAAGACACATCATAGTCACAATGAGAAGAAATAAGGATAAAGAAAGGATCCTAAAGGCTGCAAGAAAGAAACAAAAAGTCACATACTAGGGAAAACCCATAAGATTATCTGCAGACTTCTCCACTCAACCTCTAAAAGCCAGAAGGGAATGGCAAGATATCTATCGAGCCCTGAATGAAAAAGGGTTTCAACCAAGAATAATATATCCTGCTAGACTTTCATTCAAACTAGATGGATGGATCAAAACCTTCTTAGATAAACAACAGTTAAAGGAGGCAACCATCACCAAGCCAGCCCTGAAAGAGGTTCTAAAAGACCTCTTATAAACAAGAACATCACTACAATACTTGCAATATATCAGAGCAAACAAAAACATTTTTTTGAACAATGGCACTACAATACATTAAATCCATAATATCAATAAATGTCAATCACTTAAAGTCACCCATCAAAAGGCACAGGGTGGGGGGATGGATCAGAAAACATAACCCAACCATATGCTGCTTGCAAGAATTCCATCTGTCACAACAAGATAAACACAGACTTAAAGTGAAAGGATGGAAAACTATCATACAGGCTAACGGACCACAAAAAAGGGCAGGAACAGCCATTCTCATCTCAGACACGATAGATTTTAAATTAAATAAAGTAATAAAAGATAGGCAAGGACATTACATAATGATTAGAGGATCAATCAGCCAAGAAGACTTAACAATTATTAACATCTATGCACGCAATGAGGGACCATCTAAATACGTCAAGCACTTACTGAAAGAATTTCAAAACTACATAAATAGTAATACAATAATAGTGGGAGACTTCAATACCACACTCTCACACTTAGACAGATCAACAAAGCAAAGAACCAATAAAGATACAAGAGAATTGAATGAAGAGATTGACAGACTAGACCTCTTGGACATTTTCAGACTCCTTCACCCCCAAAAACTGGAATACACCTTCTTTTCAAATCCACATAACACATACTCAAGGATAGACCACATGTTAGGCCACAAAGACAGCATCAATAAATTCAAGATCATTGAAATCATCCCAAGTATCTTCTCAAAACACAGTGGAGTAAAGTTAACATTTAATAACAAACAGAAAATTATTAAAAGACACAGAATTTGGAAACTAAACAACATACTCCTTAAGAACCACTGGGTCAGAGATTCACTCAAGCAGGAAATTCAAATGTTCCTGGAAACAAATGAAAATGAAGACACAACTTATCAAAATATTTGGGACACAGCTAAAGCTGTACTGAGAGGAAACTTATAGCCATACAATCACATATTAAACACCAAGAAGAAGCTCAAGTGAACGACCTTACTGCACACCTCAAGAACTTAGAGGAAGAGGAACAAAGGAACCCTAAAGCAACCAGAAGGACAGAAATCACTAAAGTTAGAGCAGAAATAAACAACATCGAAAATAAAAGAACCATACAAAAGATCAATGAAGCCACATGGTGGTTCTTTGAAACATTAAACAAAATTGACAAACCCCTAGCCAGACTCACCAAACAAAAAAGAGAGAAGACTCAAATTAATAGAATTGTAAACAATGCAGGAGATGTCACAACTGACACCACAGAAATCCAGAGAATCCTGCGAAACTTCTATAAAGAACTATACGCCACCGAACTAGAGAATCTGGAAGAAATGCAACAATTCCTAGAAGCATATGCCCTTCCAAAACTGAACCAAGAATAACTACAAAATCTAAATGCACCAATCACAGACAAAGAAATTGAAACCGTTATTAAGAATCTCCCCAACAACAAAAGTCCTGGACCAGTAACATTACAGGTCCATGAAAGATGATGAATGACGTAGTGGGGGTTGTACTGTTAAATGGGAATCTGGGGAATGTTATGCATGTACAAACTATTGTATTTACTGTTGAATGTAAAGCATTCATTCCCCAATAAAGAAATAAATTATAAAAAAAAAAGTCCTGGACCAGATGGCTTCACAAATGAATTGTACAAAACTTTCAGGAAACAGTTAGTACCCAAACTTCTTAAGCTTTTCCATAAGATTGAAGAAACAGGAATACTCCCTTCCACCTTCTATGAAGCCAACATCACCCTGATACCAAAAGCTGATAGGGACAGAACAAAAAAGGAAAACTACAGACCAATATCGCTGATGAACATAGATGCCGAAATATTAAACAAGATCTTGGCCAACCGGATACAGCAACATATCAAAAAGATTGTTCATCATAACTGAGTGGGATTCATCCCAGGAATACAAGGCTGGTTCAACATCCGTAAGTCAATGTCATTCACCACATCAATAAAAGCAAAACCGAAAACCACATGATTATCTCAATAGATGCAGAGAAAGCCTTTGACAAAATCCAACACCCATTCATGCTCAAAACTCTACAAAAATGGGAATAGATGGGAAATTCCTCAAGTTAGTGGAGTCTATATATAACAAACCTAAAGCCAACATCATACTCAATGGACAGAAGCTGAAAGCACTCCCCCTCAGATCGGGGACTAGACAGGGCTGTCCACTGTCACCGTTACTCTTCAACATAGTATTGGAAGTTCTTGCCATAGCAATCAGGCAAGAGAAAGAAATCAAAGGGATACAGATTGGAAGGGAAGAAGTCAAGCTCTCACTATTTGCAGATGATATGATAGTATACATAGAAAAACCTAAAGATCCAGCAGAAAACTACTGGAAGTTATTATGTAATATAGCAAGGTATCTGGCTACAAAATCAATGTACAGAAATCAGTGGCATTTCTTTATGCAAACACTAAATCTGAAGAAGAAGACATCCAGAAATCACTCCCATTTACTGTTTCAGCAAAATCAATCAAATACCTAGGAATAAAGTTGAACAAAGAAGTGAAAGACTTGTATGCTGAAAACTATGAGTCGCTACTCAAGGAAATAGAAACTGATACCAAGAAATGGAAAGATATCCCATGCTCATGGATTGGAAGAAGAAATATCATCAAAATGAATATTTTCCCCAGAGCCATATACAAATTTAATGCAATACCCATCAAAGTTCCACCAAACTTCGTTAAGAGAATAGAACAAACACTACAATCATTTATTAGAACCTGAAAACACCTAGAATTGCCAAAACCATCTTGAGGAAAAAAAACAGAAATGGAGGCCTCACACTCCCAGACCTTAAACTATATTATAAAGCCATCATCATCAAAACAGCATGGAACACTGGAACAAAAATAGGCACACAGACCAGTGGAACAGAATTGAAAGCCCAGAAATAAATCCCCACACCTATGGACATTGAATCTTTGATAAGAGGGCCCAAAGGATTAAATGGAAGACGGAGGTTCTCTTCAATAAATGGTGATGGGAAAACTGGGTTGTAACATACAGAAGAATGAAATTGAACCACTTTATCTCACCAGAAACAAAAATCAACTCCAAATGCATCAAAGACCTAGATTTCAGACCAGAAACAATCAAATACTTAGAGGAAAACATTGGTAAAACAGTTTCCCACCCATACCTCAAGGACATCTTTGAATAATCAAACCCAATTGCAAGGAAGACTAAAGCAGAAACAAACCAATGGGACTACATCAAATTGAAAAGCTTCTGCACATCCAAAGAAACTATTAAACAAACAAAGAGACCCCTCACAGAATGGGAGAAGATCTTCACATGCCATACATTAGACAAGAAACTAATCACCAAAATATATAAAGAGCTCAGCAAACTTAGCACCAAAAAAGCAAATGACCCCATCCAAAAATGGGCAGAGGATATGAACAAAACATTCACTACAGAGGAGATCCAAAAGGCTAAAAAACATATGAAAAACTGCTCTAGGTCACTGATTGTTAGAGAAATGCAAATTAAGACAACACTCATATAACACCTCACTCCTGTAAGAGTGGCATACATCAAAAAGGACAGCAGCAACAAATGCTGTAGAGGTTGTGGGGACAGAGGAACCATTTTACATTGCTGGTGGGAATGTAAATTGGTACAGCCTCTGTGGAGAACAGTCTGGAAAACTCTCAGAAGGCTAGACATGGACCTTCCAAAAGATCCAGTAATTCCTCTCCTGGGGTTATACCCCAAGGACTCCATAACACCCAACCAAAAAGAGGTGTGTACTCTATGTTCATAGCAGCATAGAGTAATTTGTAATAGCTAAAACCTGGAAGCAACCCAGGTGCCCAACAACAGATGAGTGGCTGAGAAAGCTGTGGTGTATATACACAATGGAATACTATGCAGCTATCAAAAACAATGAACCCACCTTCTCTGACCCATCTTGGACAGAGCTAGAAGGAATTATGTTAAGTGAGCTAAGTCAGAAAGATAAAGATGAGTATGGGATGATCCCACTCATCAACAGAAGTTGAGTAAGAAGATCTGAAAGGGAAACTAAAAGCAGGACCTGACCAAATTATAAGTAGGGCACCAAAGTAAAAACCCTGTGGTGAGGGGTAGACATGCAGCTTCCTGGGCCAGTGGAGGGTGGGAGTGGGTGGGAGGGATGGGTCACAGTCTTTTGGTGGTGGGAATGGTGTTTATGTATACTCCTAGCAAAATGTAGACATATAAATCACCAGTTAATTAATTTGAAAGGGGGAAAATCAATTGTATGTCTCAAAGTTTTTCAAAACACAAACTGAATCTTTTTAATATATAGGCTGTGTATTTGATATATGGACTCTCTCAAAAGCCTAGACCAAGTAGATTAGAAGCATCCAATAGCACAGCTATATACAAGATACTGGGTACTATATAGCAAACCATGACAAAAGGACTTTTCAAAGTTAACCCAATTACCAAATAATATGATAACATTAACTATCGATTGTCTTTTGGAACCCTAAGACAGCAGGAACCTCACGTCTCCACTATAGAGCCTCTACTTCCCCCAGTCCTGGAACCCTTGGATAGGGCCCACTTTCCTGTATGCCTCTCCCAATCCATATCAAATAATATTGCATCTACTGATCACTACCTAACCAACGCAACGATTGCCACCTCAGCATGCTTCACTTCAGACTGTGCCCAGAGACTTCACATGTGGAATGACAACCCTTCAGCTTCATTACTCGGGTGTGACCTTTCCTTTCATAGTATACTCTAATTTCATCTCAGGTGGTTCACTTTCTAACAAAGTCCCAAAACCTAGGTATACACCAGTTTCTTTGAGAGAGAGCATATCTTCACACGTATCTATAAAGTACTGCAAAATATATACCTGAAAGCAGAAGTACACTAGAGTTTGCATTGAGTACCTCCCTAACACTTCCTCTCCACTATTCCAAGCTTTGGGTCCATGATTGCTCAACAATTTGTTTGGCTTCATATGTTAACTCTCTTTTCAGTCACCAGGTTCCAGATGCCATCAGGATGCTGGCCAGGCTTCCCTGGATTGAAGACCCCACCAATGTGTCCTGGAGCTCAGCTTCCCCAGAGACCCACCCTACTAGGGAAAGAGAGAGGCAGACTGAGAGTATGGACTGACAAGTCAACGCCCATGTTCAGCGGGGAAGCAATTACAGAAGCCAGACCTTCCACCTTCTGCAACCCACAATGACCCTGGTTCCATGCTCCCAGAGGGATGGAGAATGGGAAAGCTATCAGGGGAGGGGGTGGGATATGGAGATTGGGTGGTGGGAATTATATGGAGTTGTACCCCTCCTACCCTATGGTTTTGTTAATTAATCCTTTCTTAAATAAAAAAAAAACAATCAGGAATTCAAAAAAAAAAAGAAACAACAAATCGTAGGATATGACCAGTTCTATAATAAAATACTCTTTTGTCTATGAATTTTTAATTAGCTTTCATTGTTCAATCAAGAAAAGTTATCATGAATTATTTTAACAGACTTGTGACTGTATTATACTCAAATTATCAGATACAATTAAATAAAACTCAATAAATTTCCCAGCTTCTTCCAATATTATGACCCCAAATCTTGTCTGCTATATTCTTACCTTTAGATTCCTGATTACTCAACAATTTGTTCTACTTTATATCTGAATGCTTTTCAACCATCAAGTTGCAGATGCTACCATGACACCAACCTGACTTCCCTAGGCAGATGACCTCACCAATGTGTACTGGAATCTCACCTCCCCAGAGCCCTGCCATACTGGGGAAAGATAGAAACAGGTTGGGAGTATGTCAATGCTCATGTTCAGCAGAAAAGCAATTATAAAAAAAACAGATTTCCCAACTTCTGCACCCCATAAATATCTTTAGTGCATACTCTCAGAGGGATAAAGAATAGGAAAGCCTCCAATGAAGGGGATGGGATATAGAACTCTGGTGGTGGGAATTGTATGAAATTGTCTCTTATCCCACAATCTTTCAATCATTATTAAGTCACTAATCATTCAAAAAACTCAAATAATCAGAATAGGAAACTGATATCAATAAGGAAATAAATAGTTTGGTAGCTGGGGGGATAACATAATGGTCATGCAAAAAGAATCTCCAAACCTGAAACATAGAGGCCCCAGGTTCAGTACTCATAAACAGTGCCCTGGTAAAATAAATGAATAAATAAATAAACAAGCAGTTATATACATATATGACAAGGCAATTGGCTTAGGGCTTCCTCCTGTTTGAGAGATCAACCCGTGAGGCCCTGAGTTGATCTCTCCCACTGCATGAGTACCAAGGACAAAGACAAATGGTGCTATGTAGTGGATGGTGGAGCAAGACAAATGGTGCTATGTAGTGGATGGTGGAGCAAGTTATACTGACAAATGGTGCTATGTAGTGGATGGTGGAGCAAGTTATACTGATTCTTATGAATGGGAAATACTAAGATAATTCAGTTGGGAGGGTGTCAGCATTGCCACTGTCATTAGTGGCTTACTTGAGGGTACTGAATTGCCAGACAAGTAGCTAAATCGATCCTATTGGTGGTGGATTAGCTCACTAAAAACTACTTATGGCTAGTCAACCTCATTTAACAACTGGGAACATAACAGGCCTAATGTTCCTGCTTTGCTTGCCTTTAGATATGCCTTTTCTTGGAATTCCACATGAACACATCAGTAATTCAACACATACATACATCAACACATCAAAGTAATGCCTTAGGAAGTATGCCAGGGGAGAAGGCAATTCTCTAGAGTTCACCCATAAGCCCTGAATAAGTCCCATCATGATGATAAGTGGAGTTGGGGGGTGGACAGTGTTAGGTTTGTGTTGCAGTA
Organism: Erinaceus europaeus; assembly: GCF_950295315.1. NCBI lineage: Eukaryota > Metazoa > Chordata > Mammalia > Eulipotyphla > Erinaceidae > Erinaceus > Erinaceus europaeus. Next base: position 37,879,392 of record NC_080170.1, read on the forward strand.
AAGTGTTAAGAGTTATAAGGCATAAAATAAGTCAAGAGGGGTTGGGAGAGCACATAAAGGAAAGCTTTTAGTCAGGCAAGAAGAGTCAAGAGTGGTGGACTCTCCATGGCTGATTAGGGGGCCTAGATTGGAGAGCCGCCCCCAAGGTAGGCCAGAGACATTTTTATATTGTTCAGGGCTTGTTTGTTTTCTGCCTGGAGGTCCCTGGAAGTTGATATTGTCCCAAGTTTTAGGGCCCAATTCTAGTTAGAAATGTCCGGGATAGCCCTTTTGGCCTGGATGTCAGTATTGTTTTAATTCTGGTTAAAGATGTTTGATGGGACTTTTCAAAGCTAACCCAATTACCAAATAATGTGATGATAACAGTAACTATCCATTGTCTTCTTGAACCCTAAGACAGCAGGAACCTCACATTTCCACCAGCAGGAACCTCATATTTCCTGGGACCCTAGGGTAGGGCCCACTTTCCCTTATGCTTCTCCCAATTCTTATTAAATAATATTGCATCCGCTGATCGCAACCTAATTAACGCAATGAGTGCCACCCCAGCATGCTTCATTTCAGACTGCGTCCAGAGACTTCAGGTGTGGAACAAGAACCCTTCAGCTTCATCACTCGGGTGAGACCTTTCCTTTCATAGTATTCTCTAGCTCCATCCCAGGTGGTTCACTTCCCAACAAAGTCCCAAAACCTAGATATAGACCAGGTTCCAGGAGATAGAGCATATGTTCACACGTATCCATAAACTAGGACAAATATATACCTGAAAGCAGAAGTACACTAGAGTTTGCAGTGAGTACCCCCAAACACTTCATCTCTACTATTCTAACCTTTGGGTCCATGATTCTTCAACAATTTGTTTGGCTTTGTATGTTAACTATCTTTTCAGCCACCAGGTTCCGGATGCCATCAGGATACCGGCCAGGCTTCCATGGACTGAAGACCCCACCAATGCGTCCTGGAGCTCCGCTTCCCCAGAGACTCACCCTACTAGGGTGAAAGAGAGAGGCAGACTGGGAGTATGGACCGACCAGTCAACGCCCATGTTCAGCGGGGAAGCAATTACAGAAGCCAGACCTCCCACCTTCTGCAACCCACAAAGACCCTGGGTCCATGCTCCCAGAGGGATAGAGAATGGGAAAGCTATTGGGGATGGGATGGGATATGGAGATTGGGTGACAGGAATTGTGTGGAGTTGTACCCCCCCATCCTATGATCTTGTTAATGTCTCCTTTCTTAAATAAATAATTTAAAAAAGATGTTTGATGCAAGCAGGGATAAATTCCTGTGTGTGTGTGTGTGGGGGGGGGTTACTGTTACAGCAAGATAATCTTTTCCTATGAAATTAGGGAGGTCAGGTCTCTGCATATTTCCTTCAGGCAGAAGTAGTGAATGGTGGGCAGTGGCTGCAAGAAGATGCCCCATAACTGGAGTTCAGAGATAGTGTGCAGTTATTAGTATAGAGGCCTCGACATGGAGATGGCTCGGGCACTTAAATTAAGCCAGGGCAAGCAAGTTATATTACTGTGCTAAGTCCTCTGCTTTTACACAGCTCTTCTTCCCATGAGTATGTGTTTCTGGTACCCAGAGTGCTCCAATACTGACTGTTTTCCTTTTCCCTACACATGTGTTAGTAATGAGTACTACTGATAATCCTTCTTGTACCTTCTGGGGTCCCTTCACCTGTTAGTTTCAGGCCAATGAAATGGGGGTTTCTCTTGTCAAGAGTCTTTTTTATGCTTCATCCAGCCATTCCTATAACTCAGGTTCAAGACAGTCCCCATAGTTTTTCTCTTTGCTCTTGCTCTCACTCTCACTCATGTGCTCTTGCTCTCTGCCTGAAAAAGTCAGCCTGGATTAGTAAAACCTCAGCAATAACCACAAAGGGGGGGGGTGCATTTTTAACAGTTTATGGATGCTACTTAAGAAAAAAATGTTCTTAGCAGATTTGTGGATCTTGAACTGTTTGTAAATTAAGACCCAGTTTGAACCTGCTATTTTATTGCAAATGGTAGGTGCTCTTAGTTATAAATGTACTAAAATAATCATATCAGTAATCCAGTAGATACTAGCTTTTCTATTTATTACCTGTTTCTGTCTGGAGTTACTCTATTTGACTAGTCCAATTACTCTGGGTCAATCGTTTATTAGTATTTTCCTTTTGTGGATGTACATTCTGAATCTGACCAGCAGCATCTAACCTTTGGTGGGTATCCTTAACTATATTTTTTTTCCATCAGTTCATAACTTCATCATTTAAATAATTTCAGTTATTCTGAGGGTTTACTGGATTGACCTGTGTGTCTTGTGGGGTGTATATCCTTGAAATATGTGGGGAGTCAGGCAGTAGCTCAGAGGGTTAAGTGCAGGTGGCAAAAAGCACAAGGACCGCCATAAGGATCCTGGTTTAAAACCCCTGGCTCCCAACTTGCAGGGGAATCGCTTCACAACGGGTGAAGCAGGTCTGCAGGTATCTATCTTTCTCTACCCCTCTCTGTCTTCCCCTCCTCTATCCATTTCTCTCTGTCCTATCCAACAACAATGACATCAATAACAACTACAATAATAAAACAACAAGGGCAACAAAAGGGAATAAATAAATAAATATTTTTTTAAAAAAAGAAAAGAAATACTTAGTAGTCTCTGCTTCAGCATCAATGATGCAACTGATGTTTTATTTTTAGCCTTTGTTTCCCAAGGGGATCAGGACATTCCTGAAGTTGACTCTCCAAATGACTGGGTTTTGATTGTCTGACCTGGTCAGAAGAGGTGTTGATTAGTGATAAATGAATCTGGTTGAAAATAAACCCAACAATGAGTCTGCTAAGACCAGGAGTGTGGAAATAAAAAGATATCCTCAGAGACTCATTCCTTTCCCTGTCTCTTCCTTTAGTGACAGTGGATAGTAGCTGAGACTCATTATGGGATGTCATTCCAGAAGTCATGGTACTAGAAAGCTGGAAGAGTTGTGGGAGGAAGGAAGATTTGGGTACTTTGTGCTCCCGGTACTTGTGCTCTCTCCCTGACTGCCCCCAAATTCATTCCCTGGTTTTTCAGCTCTCCCTCAGCTCTGTCTGTATCAAGACTGACACTCCTTGGAGCTTGGGGGGTTCAACTCAGATTCATGGAATCTAGCCCCAGAGTGTGAATTCAAATGACTACTAAAGCAAATTTCGTGCAAAAGTTGGTGTGGCCTAGTCTCACTTTCTGTGACACCTGGCAGCAGGCCCTTGTTTTGCTTTACTCCCTCCCTTCAAAGGTCACTCACTACAGGTCACCCTCATTCTGCTAGAACGTCTAGCAAGCTCTCCTTGGAAGTTGTCAGTGTTCTCTCACAGGCATGATAATTCTGTTTCAGCTGTCACATGCCCTACATTATTCTAGATCAGTTTGTTTCTTTGAAAATGCTGTTAAGTGCTCAGCACTGAAAATTAATAGAGAAAATTCAGTTTGCCTTTCTTCAGTGCTCTACTGCCTTCTGCTGGTAGCTTCATTTAAGCTAGTGACTATCATATTTTAAAATAAATTATAAACTCTGAAAGGGATTTAGGGGAACCTTTCTCAAATTTTAGCACTTGTTAACTACTAAGAAAATACTTTCATTGATTTACACACACATGTATGAGTGTGAAACTATACCCCTACCTCACTTGCCGGGGGTTGGGGGGGTGTCACTTCACAAGAGGTGAAGCAGATCTGCAAGTGTCTATCTTTTCTCCTCTCTGCCTTTCCCTTCTTTCTCTATTTCTCTTTGTCCTATCCTAAAATTATAGCAAAAAAAAAACTATACCCCTGAAAAGTGGTGATTTTGTAAACAACTATTAAATCATTAATAATAAAAATATTAAGTTAAAATAAATTGAGCTACTCAAGAAAAACAAGCAAGTATTTGGAGACTGCAATTCTTAGACTATAGGCTGAGAAAGACTTTCCTAAAAACCCAAAGCTTCTGTTTTAACTTTTGGTCTCATGGTTGGTGCCTTATCATGGTTGGTGATAAGGTGGTCATCAAAATCCTCTACAATTTACGTACATGTTCAGTTATTACAGTTATGTAAACAAGACATTTTAAAGGTCCTGAAGAACTTGCAGACACTTACAAATAGGTCTGGACACTTCAGTTAAAAAATTACTAATCACTTCCAGGCTGGAAAACTCATGCACAAAACACTTACCCAGAGTTATCAAAAGATTAGGAGCATAAGCCTTGTCAAAAATACAGTGCTTGTGTGTGTGCACATATACAAGTGTGTGTGTTCTTATAGCCATATAGTTTTTGCCCACCAAGTCTTCTTTAGCTTTGAAGCTGACATAATAAACTAGTCTTCATTTAAAGGTTATGGCCATACTGATTCCTGGGACACAGATTAAGAAAAAAGTAATACATTTCATTAGTGTTTGTGTTTATCTTTTTCTTCATTTAATAAAAGAACTTATCCATGCACACAGAAAGATAAAATCAGTTGTTCCTCTAAAAAAGGAAACATCAAAGCACAACCTTCCATTTCATGGAAAAATATATGTGCAATACAGAAAGCAGAATGAATGATATGTAGTAAGTTTTTAAAGCTAAATCAAGTATAAAATTGATTAATGATGTTGCAGTTGAGAGATTACTTGTTTAAACATTGAAGCCCATGAACTTAAATGCAACATCACTCCTGACCCACTAGTTATTTGTCATTCGTTAAATGACAGGAGACACCACTAGGCACCTTTTGAAACCTACAAAAATTGACACTTAGAGCTGAGGCAACTCAAGGAGTGATGGCAGCATCAATGAGGAGATTGACACAATCTGATTTCTATCTCCATCGGAGCAATTTCCAAAGACATGCTACAGTAGCTATTTAAAATACCTCCCCCTCTCTCATAACAATAGTTAATTTGTATTGAAAGCTGAAGAAAGTCTTTGAAATTAATAACGGAAACTTGAACTAAAATAAAGCAGCCCTCAGTCAGATTATTTTGTATAGCATTTCTTGAAATTTTTTCAGCAATCTAATTTATATTAAAATTAGAATCTTGCAATTTTAAAAGTGTATGCAGTTTATATAGTATTTCCATTCTTTTAGGAGTACTTAGAAATTGAAGGATATAGCTACCTTCACATTATTCAAAGATATTAGTTCTGAGGTATTTATTTTTAGATTTACATATCTTTGCTCAAATGAGAGTGGTTGACACATTTACTAAACTAATTTAAAAGAAAAACTGGGGGTCAGGTGGTGGCACACCTGGTTGAGGGCACACATTACAGTGCACAAGGACCTGGGTTCAAATCTCTGGTCCCCACCTGCAGCTCCTGGAAGCTCCACTGGTGGTGTAGCAGTGTTGCAGGTGTCTGTCATTCTCCTTCTCTATCTCCTCCACCCCTCTCAATTTCTTTCTGTCCTAACAAATAAATAAGCATAAAAAAAGAAAATTTTAAACTTATTCTTATTGATATATGAGACTGTTGCCGTTAGTTCTGTTGGGGAAAAGTGTTCTGGACACCACAAGAGGGCAGACTAAGAATAGGGCCCACTTTCCTGTATGCCTCTCCCAATCCATATCAAATAATATTGCATCTGCCGATCACAACCTAACCAACACAACAATTGCCACCGCAACATGCTTCACTTCAGTCTGTGTCCAGAGACTTCAGGTGTGGAATGACAAACCTTCAGCTTCATTACTCGGGTGTGACCTTTCCTTTCATAGTATACTCTAATTCCATTTCAGGTGGTTCACTTTCTAACAAAGTCCCAAAACCTAGATATACACCAGTTTCTGTGAGAGAGAGCATATGTTCACATGCATCCGTAAACTACTACAAAATATATACCTGAAAGCAGAAGTACACTAGAGTTTGCAGTGAGTACCCCCCTAACACTTCCTCTCCACTATTCCAAGCTTTGGGTCCATGATTGCTCAACAAATTGTTTGGTTTCGTATGTTAACTCTCTTTTCAGTCACCAGGTTCCAGATGTCATCAGGATGCTGGCCAGGCTTCCCTGGATTGAAGACCCCACCAATGTGTCCTGGAGCTCAGCTTCCCCAGAGACCCACCCTACTAGGGAAAGAGACAGGCAGACTGAGAGTATGGACCGACCAGTCAACGCCCATGTTCAGCGGGGAAGCAATTACAGAAGCCAGACCTTCTACCTTCTGCAACCCACAGCGACCCTGGGTCCATGCTCCCAGAGGGATAGAGAATGGGAAAGCTATCAGGGGAGGAGACGGGATATGGAGATTGGGTGGTGGGAACTGTGTGGAATTGTACCTCTCCTACCCTATGATTTTGTTAATTAATACTTTCTTAAATTAAAAAAAAATGCACAAGGAACCAGGTTCAAGCTCCTGGTCCGTACCTCCCCACCTACATGGGGAAATCTTCACAAGTGGTGCAGCTGTGCAGCAGGTGTGTCTCTTTCTCTCTCTCTCCCAATGCTTTCTTTCAATTTCTGTTTCTACCAAATAGATAAATAAAAATAATTCAAAAAATTGAAAAAAAAAGAGTAAATGTAAGAAAATCATCCTCACTTTTTTTTTTCCCCTCTCTCCTTCTGGTGAAAAGTTACAGTCAAACTAAATGGATCAGATTTTATTTACATTTTCCTGAATTTTTGTCTTGTTTTCCCCTAACTGTGAAAGCAATTTTAGGGTTTCTATATACAATATTGGGAAGTTAATTGAGCATTAAAAACATGAACTCATCTGAGCTGAATATACCCATCTTACTTTTTATACTCTTCTAAGAGAAAGATAAAATAATTGTTTTGAAATCATACATTATGCTGGAGAAATAAGTTGCCACAGTTCCCATTTTACTATTTTTCACTAATTGATTTTTTCCTTTTTTGTTTTAATTATCTGTACTTATTGGATACAGATAGCAAGAAATCGAGAAGTTAGGGATAGAGAGAGAGAGAGAGAGATACCTGTAGCACTGCTTCTCCACTTGTGAAGATTTCTTCTTGCAGGTGGAGACTGAGGGGGTCCACTAATGGATTTTCGTTATTAAAGTTGGTAATTCTTTTTTGAATGCTTTCTTTATATTTTCTTTCTTTTAATGAGAAAGATACAGGGAGAAAGAGACTATAGCACCAATGAGCTCAGGCTTATGCTGGTACTGGGTAATGAAATTGTTTTGTATAAACATTAAGCTATGTCCCCAGCTCTGGAATTGTTTTTATTTGAAAATCAAAATAATCCTAATTAAAATTAGTGCTTTGTCTGTTTGCATGTCAGTTATCGAGATCAGTATATTCTTTATTTAAATTAGATTTTTAAATTTTCTTTATTATCTTTATCTGTTGGATAGAGACAGCCATAAATTGAGAGGGAGGGGATGATAGAGGAGAGAGACAGAGAAACACTTGCAGTACTGCTTCACCACAAATGAAGCTTCCCCTCTGCAGGTGGGATTGGGGACTCGAACCTGGGTCCATGCACACTGTAACATGTGCACTAAACCAGGAGCACAACCACTGGGCCTCTTATAAAAATGTTTTAAAAAAAATAAAGGGAGTCGGTAGGTGGTGCAGCGCACATGGCGCAAATCGCCAGGACCTGCGTAAGGATCCCAGTTCGAGCCCCCAGCTCCCCACCTGCAGCAGAGTCGCTTCACAAGCGGTGAAGCAGGTTTGTCCTCTTCTCTGTCTTCCCCTCTTCTCTCCATTTCTCTCTGTCCTATCCAACAACAACGACATTAATAACCACAACAATGTTAAACAACAAGGGCAACAAAAAGGAAAATAAATAAATAAAAACTTAATTAAAAAAACTTTTAATATAAAAAAGAGGAAATGCATTATCTAACCTTCTGTTCTTTTACAGACATGGAATTTTAAAGACTCAGACAAAAGCTAACAGTGATAATTACATAGTATCAATTACATTTTAGGGGACGAAGGATAATTACCAGGTGACATAATACTGAGGACTCTACCAAGTCTTAAAACTATCATTTTTTTATAAAATTTTTACTTATAAAAAGGAAACACTGACAAAACCATAGGATAAAAGGGACAACTATCACTTTTATCTTTGGTAGCTGCTGTTAAAAATTTCCTTTTGGGATGACATGAATTTTTTTTTCCCTTTTGTTGCCCTTGTTGTTTTATTGTTGTAGTTATTATTGTTGTTGTTATTGATGTCGTTGTTGGATAGGACAGAGAGAAATGGAGAGAGGAGGGGAAGACAGAGAGAGGGGGAGAGAAAGATAGACACCTGCAGACCTGCTTCACCACCTGTGAAGCGACTCTCCTGCAGGTGGGGATCCAGGGGCTCAAATCGGAATCCTTAAACCGGTCCTGGTGCTTTGTGCCACTTGTGCTTAACCTGCTTCACTACCGCTCGACTCCCAGTTTATTTTTATTTTAATATTTACTTATTTATTCTATTTATTAGATAAAGACAGAGATAAATAAAGGTGGAAAGGGGGGCAGAGAGAGGGAGAGTGAGAGAAAGACACATGCAGCACTGCTTTAACACTCCTGATGCATGTCCCCTGCAAGTAGGGACTGGGGGATTGAACCTGGGTCCTTGCATATTGTAACTTGAGCGCTTAACCAAGTGTGCCATAGCCCAGCACCTGGGCCATTTTAATTTTAATAAAGAAAGTTTATCTAATCTTTATTGTTATCATGTCAATTATTTTAGCACAAATAAAATTAGGATATATTCAATTCAGGGCATATGCTTGTATATTTTATCTTTTATTATATGAGTTTTATTAGTAGTTTAAATGGAGCAAATGCAGATGTACATCCAACATTATTAGTTGACTTCCCATTTTTAGACAATCATCTTTAGATATGAAAATCGAAACACAAAGCTTAATATAATTTGGTTCATCCAAAATCAATACTTATAAATCTGTGGTATTTCTTTATACAAAAGATGAGTCACAGGAAAGGGAACTCAATGAAGCCATCCATTTACAATTGAATCCAAAAAGATAAGAATAACAATTAGCTTTTGTGTGTAATGATATTATATCGTTAAAATTAATATACTACCCAGAGAAATTTAATGCTATCCCCATCAAGATTCCAACCACATTTTTAGGAGAATAGAACAAATGCTACAAATGTTTATCTGGAACCAGGAAAGACCTAGAATTGCCAAAACAATCTTGAGTAGAAAGAACAGTACAGGAGGCATAACACTCCCAGATCTCAAGTTGTATTATAGGACTGTTGTCATCAAAACTGCTTGGTACTGGAACATGGATAGACACACTGACCAGTGGAATAGAATTGAGAGCCTGGAAGTAATCCCCCACACCTGTGGACATCTAATTTTTGACAAAGGTGCCTAGACTATTAAATGGGGAAAGCAGAGTCTCTTCAACAAATGCTGTTGGAAACAATGGGTTGAAACATGCAAAAGAATGAAACTGAACCACTATATTTCACCAAATACAAAAGTAAATTCCAAGTGGATCAAGGACTTGGATGTTAGACCACAAACTATCAGATACTTAGAGGAAAATATTGGCAGAACTCTCTTCAGCATAAATTTTAAAGACATCTTCAATGAAACAAATCCAAATACAGAGAAGACTAAGGCAAGTATAAACCTATGGGACTACATCAAATTAAAAAGCTTCTTCACAGCAAAAGAAGCCACTACCCAAACCAAGAGACCCCTCACAGAATGGGAGAAGATTTTTATATGTCTTACATCAGACAAGAGGCTAATAACCAAAATGTATAAAGAGCTTGCCAAACTCAACCACAAGCAAACAACCCCATCAAAAATAGGGCAAGGATATGGACAAAATATTCACCACAGAAGAGATCCAAAAGGTCAAGAAACACATGAAAAAGTGCTCCAAGTCTTTGACTGTCAGAGAAATGCTAATAAAGACAACAATGAGATACCACTTCACTCCTGTGAGAATGTCATACATCAGAGAAGTTAACAGCAGCAAATGCTGGAGAGGTTGTGGGGTCAAAGGAACCCTCCTGCACTGCTGTTGGGAATGTCAGTTGGTCCAGCCTCTGTGGAGAACAGTCTGAAGAACTCTCAGAAAAGTAGAAATGGACCTATTCTATGATCCTGCATTTCCTCTCCTGGGGATATATCCTAAAGGAACGCAACACACTCATCCAAAAAGATCTGTGTACACATATGTTCTTAGCAGCACAATTTCTAATAGCCAAAGCCTGGGAGCAACCCAGGTGTCCAACAACAGATGAATGGCTAAGCAAGTTGTGGTATATATACACAATGAAATACTATTCCGCTATTAAAAACAGCTATTAAAAACAGTGACTTCACCGTTTTCATCTGAGCTGAGGTAAAGAACAAACACCTCATCACAGACCCCTGCAAGCGTCAACCCGGCTTTGACCCAGCACGTTATGATTGGACTCTCCTCAATCGCTATCGAACAGGCCATGGCCGGTGCGCCGCTATGTTCCATCGCTGGGGAGCCAGAGACGACCCAAACTGCCCCTGTGGCTACAGACAGACTATGACCCACATAGTCAACGACTGCCACCTCTCCAGATTCAAAGGAGGTCTCGAAACTTTACATCAGGCTCAACCTGACGCTGTTGACTGGCTACGGAAGAAGGGCAAATGCTAGAAGAAGAAGAATCCGATCTTGGATGGAGCTTGAAAAAAATCATGTTAAGTGAAATAATTTAGAAACAGAAGGATGAATATGGGACAACCTCACTCTCAGACAGTTGAAAAACAAGATCAGAAGAGAAAGCACACAAATAAAATAAAATAAAATAAGTTAATAAAGCCCTTATGAACAGTTTCTTATGTCCATAGCCTCTTGACTCCTGGAAAGAACCAGAAATAGTTTGTCCAATACTGGTTCTTACAGAGGCAGATGAGCACTCACCTACTCCTTACTTGACAAAAACATGTTGGATATGACTAAGTTTTAGGCTTAACCAGATGAGCATGACAAATGCTTTCTTCTGAACTTCAGAACTAGTAGAGAAAAATAGATGAGTAAGCAAGGCTTGGCACATGGGACTTTGGGAGCAGACACTGAGTATTACAAATGCTAACTTGCATTGTCTTTCAAACAGGAAGCATTATTTTATATGAACTCTGCAATTAAAAGATCTTATTTTTCAAAAGAACTTGTCTAAGAAAGGGGGAAATCCAGGTAGAGCAACAAGATAGAGCGATACTTATTAATACAGGAGGTGTGGCAATGAAAGCATGTGTGCAAGGATTTAGTGGACGAACTGGGAGTGCTAGGGCTGTGGAGGTGCCTGGAGAGGACTAGAGTTATCACCTGCATTATGTCCTTTTATCCTATAGCAAGCCAGATTTCTAAGCATTTAGCAATACTAGTACCTCACCAACAGAAACAGCCCATGAAATATATTATCATATAGAAGGATGAGGAAAATTATCCCAGTGAAGTAAAATATTTCAAAGTCATTCAGCTATTATTGAGATTTATCAAAATGTGGCATCTCTTAGTGTAGTTCTTCATTTAATATTTATAGGATTCTTTTTCAATTAACTATGTGAAAAGTGACTTCAGAATTTCCAGACATATGAAGGAGACCAGTCAAAGTAATAAAGAAAAATAAGATAATCTAAGATAGTAATTATTTTTTTTAAAAAAAGTTAATCCAGGACTGAGAAAGCACATCAAAAGAGTTTTTGAATGAATAATCATTTAAGAGGTCTGAAAATGCATAATGATTACAAATTTTGAAGAGCCTGCAAAGAAAACCTACCAGAGAAAAGAAGGTTCAAATAGAAATACAATTACATGAAACTCCTAAAAGTTATGTAAAAAGCTATAAGAATTATTCTAAGTGATTCTTGCACACTATAGAACAAGGAGAACAAATAATCATAACAACATTTTCTCTGTATCTGAAACTCTTTAATATCTCCATTACACATAGACTCTAATTAAAAATACACAGCTACTACCGTTAGAGTACTATAAAAATGGCATCTAGCTTAAACTGCAACAAATCCCCTACCAATGCCAAATGTCTCCCATCAGTTCTTGAACTTGGTATTTTGCTGTTAGGACTATGGCACTTGTTGAAGCTTCTTCTGGAAAAGGGTTTCTCCACATTTAGGGTGAATGGCTCCTTTTCATCATTTTGACTCTCACCAGATGTTTCATGCCTAAAGAAGCTCTCTGACCACTCACACAGCAGGCCCACTCTGCCTTTCACCCAACTACTCTTCACTCCTGTTTATCTCAGGCAAGGCCCTTCTCACACCCTGAAAATATTCATTCATTCAGCTATAGCTTGTTCTTTTTCTCCTACCACAAGGACGAAAACTGTGAAGGCAGACTCCTGTGTATTTCCTAAGACTGAAGAACTGATTGTTGGCTAAAGAGAAATAAATGTTAATCTGGAGCTTTGTCCCTTGGGACAAAATGGATGAAGCTGAAGGTGATTCAGCTTAGTGAAATAAATAAAAAGATGAAAAACAACTACCAGATGGTTCTACTTACGTGGAATTTTTTGTGACCCAACAGGAGTTTGGGACTACTAGCATACAAATGACATCAGCCTGAGGCAGGACACACAGGGAAGGGAATGTATAAAAAGCACGGACTTGCAGCAGGTCACTCTCTTTGGCTGCTGCTTCATCTTGGCGGAGGTGCTCCAGGTATCTGGCATGGCTACTTCTCCTGGGAACTGAACATGTGTGTCTCTGCTAGCCGGTAAACTTTTAAGACCCCTCTACAGTCTATACATCAGTTGACAATTGCTTATCTTATGGGACTAAACTTTTGATAACTATACTCAGACTTTATGGACCTAGGGTACTCTTAACCCCTGATAATTGCTTATTTTGCCTTTTACCCATTTCACCCTAATAAAACCTTCCATTGTTTAAACCTGTTCTCAGTTCCCCACTGTGAATCCTTTCACATGCCGCTGCTCCCAAACTCTTTTTAAGTTAAAGTTTCAACAGAATCTAGAGAACTAAAACACATAAACTTGAAGAAAAAAAAAAGGAGCAAAAAAACCAAACAAATCTAGAAACAAACAAAAGTCTATGTGAGAACTATGGTGGTTATCATCGAGAGGGTGAGGACACAGAACTTGGGTGGTGGATGCGGTGTGCAACTATACCCCAGGGACCCGGTGGTGGCACACCCAGCTGAACACCCATGTTACAATGCTCAAGGACCCGGGTTCGAGCCCCCAGTTCCCACCTGCAGGGGGAAAGTTTTGCGAGTGGTGACGCAGGGCTGTAGGTGTCACTCTATCGCTCCTTCTCTATCACCTCCTTCTATCTATATTATGTCTCTGTCCAATCAATAAAATTAAGATAATTTTTTAAAAGTGAAAAAAAAGGGGGTCCAGCTACAGCGCACATGGCACAAAGTAGAAGAACTGGCTTAAGGATCCCGGTTCGAGCCTCTGGCTCCCCACCTGCAGGGGAATCGCTTCACGGGTGGTGAAGCAGGTCTGTAGGTGTCCATCTTTCTCTTGCCCTCTCTGTCTTCCTCCCTCTACATTTCTCTCTGTGCTATCCAACAACAGCAACATCAATAACAACAGTAATAATAACCACAACAACAATAAAAAACAAGGGTGACAAAAGGGGAAAAAGTAGCCTCCAGGAACAGTAGATTCATGGTGTAGGCACCTAGCCCCAGCAATAACCCTGGAGACAAAAAAAAAATTTTAAAAGTATATAAAAAAACTATACCCTGTAATCTCATAAACCTTTAAACCACTACTGATGGAACCTGAATAATTAAGCTATATTTTGTCCCCCATTTTTTAAAGGCAACTAGGAGTGATAGCTTCCATTTGGTTTAGTTCTCAAAGAGACTTTGAATAAAGAGACTAAAATAAAGTAATATGAAAACTTCTTCAAGGGGCAAGAGAGAGCCACATCTCTTATGCTATTCATCAAGATCCAGTCTAGCAGGAAATAACTTTCTTTTTTTTTTTAAATTTTTATATTTATAAAAAGGAAACATTGACAAAAACCATAGGATAAAAGGGGCACAACTTCGCACAATTCCTACCACCAGAACTTCATATCCCATCCCCTCCCCTGATAGCTTTACTATTCTTTACCCCTCTGGGAGTATGGACCCAAGATCATTGTGGGATGCAGAAGGTGGAAGGTCTGGCTTCTGTAATTGCTTCCCCACTGTACATGGGCATTGACAGGTCGATCCATACTCCCAACCTGTCTCTCTCTTTCCCTAGTGGGGAAGGGCTCTGGGGAAGCGGAGCTCCAAGGCACATTTGTGGAGTTGTCTGTCCGGGGAAGTCTGGTTGGCATCCTGCTAGCATCTGGAACCTGGTGGCTAAAAAAGAGAGTTAACATACAAAGCCAAACAAATTGTTGACCAATCATGGACCTAAAGGCTGGAATAGTGTAGATGAAGTGTTGGGGGGTCCTCCATTTTGTGATAGCTAGTAGGCATATTTTAGTTATATTTCAAAGGGCCTGTAGCTATACTAGTGTTGAGACCTTTCCTTTCATGCTATTCTCTAATTCCATTCCAGGAAGTTCACTTCCTAACAAAGTCCCAAAACCTAGATATAGGCCAGGTCCTGTTAGAGCATATGTTTACATGTATCCATAAATTAGGGCAAAATATATACCTGAAGGAAAAAATACACAATAGTCTGTAGTGAGTCAGTATCAAGTTCATAATGAAATAGCGTCCACTTAGACTTAGATACCCTCCTCACCTACCTCCTATTACAGTTCTCTTACTCACCCCAAAGCTAACCTTATCAAAGCAAGGACTGCAAAAGCTGAATAAGGACAAGAGACTGGCATAATTTAAAGATGACTCTTTAGTCACTATCAGGCCATTCCACCAGCTGGGGCCCTTATCGGGGAATCCTGAGATTCCCAAACAGACTAGAATGGCCTAGAACTCAAATAAATCCCTCTCTCCATTGATACTGGTCGTTTCTATCAGGAACAACAAAATAGACCCCTGTGTGGGCCCCCATAGGACCATGCCCTCAACTTGGATCAACAATGGTAGAGAATGTTTCATCCCCCAAAAGAAGGGTGAACAGCATACTCTGTGCTACACCTGAGGAAGATGGGTCGATAGTGGGGCAGCATGGAATGTTCCTATGCATGACCACAGAATGTGAGCTCAGATCTAGAGGGATGCAGAGGTCACACAGGCGCCTAAGCTAATTATGGGCCCCCCAGATCACATCACATCGATGGGGTTTACAGTCAACAATATTTATACACCTTTCCCATATTTGGGAGCTACTCTTTTCCCTGATCTAGCTTTCTAGTCCTTTTCCCAGCCATGACATCATCTCCCCAGACAATAACTTGGATCTACCTGCATATCAGATGTCAGACTCAGGAAATCATTTTCTATGAGACTCAAAGCCACCTCCCCTTCACATACTCTTTAATTTGTGACTATCATGCCTATTGGTCTACTCCATTGCGGCCAATTGATAACTATACAGATTACTGTGCTTCCTTGAGAACTGTCATATGCCAGTCTTTATCATTCATGATCCCCACAATGAATGCATACTAGTTTCCAACATAGTGGTACTGCCAGATGATTAATGATTTGTTGGTAAAATTAATTACCAAACAACATCTAAGAATTTCATATGTGTGCCTTCATTAACAAAGACTTCTAAATAAAGCATTTTAGCAAACATTTCTGAAGAGCAAATAGGCAAAAGACATAGCATGTATTTTTAGGAAGAGGATCAATAAATCAAAAGAAGAAAAGTATAGACTTTTTGAAAGCTTCCTTATATAGTCACTTCTGAATTCACACAATTCCAAATTTACCAAATAAGTTATCATTTTTAATTGTGCATTCAGCCACATCTTTCTCCAGGACTCCTCAAATTTCTCTAGAAGAGGCATATAAACATAAGAGGCTACAAAGACCCCTGTAAGCAAGAGCAAAAGCAAAAGCAAAAGGCACAATGGTTTTCTTCTCATAATGTGGTTCCTATGCTCCTTGTTTTAGAAACACAGAAAGTAAGTGTTGTTAAAGTTTGGAGGCTCCAGCAGGCCGGGCTAGCATCGCGGCAGTAGACAGAGACAGAGACTCGAGGACACACGGCTGGGTTGAGAAGCTGCAGTTTAATCTTTATTCATGAATGGGCAAATCACCACACCATGTGCTTCCCCATCATTCTCCCTCCATGGCTGCTGCTGGGACTCTGGACGTCCTTAGCATAGAGGGTGGGGAGAAAGTGGGCATAAAACTAGCAAGGGCCAAACCAATTCTCTCAGAGGTCGGGGGGAAGGGGAGCAAACCAATATGAAACATACCAACAAGTAAGCTTTCTTGATGTTTCAAAAGAGAGTACTTAACAGCCAGTGTGCTCAGTTCCACCCCAACGCATTAGCTCATTGTTTGAATATGTAGTTATTCACTTTGTTTTAAATTTCGTCGGTTACCCAGAGACAATCAAATGGAGTAGAAGTCCAAAGCTGAATGAGTAATCGAAAATTAGGGTAAATTCTGTCACCTCCCGCACTCTAATCTGTATTCCTGAAACAAGAATGTATTGAGCAATGAGTTGCAGGAAATCATTTAGTTGAGTATAATTGTCCAGGAGAATATACATTTTGAGAATGTTTATTCTAAAGTTGGTTATCATACAATAGGACTAAATATACCAATGTAGCTCACCTGGGAATGTATCTGCTTTGCCATGGGTGTAACTCAGTTTGAGACCTCCCCTCCACAGCACCACAGATAAATACTACAGTACGGAAGGAAGCTTTAGAATCTCTCTTTCTCTCTCTCTCTCTGAAAAAAAGCCATTCCAGAATAGTGAAGCCTCAGATATGTCCTCTCCACTTCAAAATGTATATATCCATTTATACTGATTTGGTTTAACACTACAGAATTGCTCCTTAAATGCTTTATTTTTACAATAGACTTTTCCCCAGTTTTTACAGAGACAGGGAAAGAGAGAGACTACAGCACTGAATGCTCCTTCAATGCCATGAGAACCTGACTCAAACCTGGTTCATATACATGGCCAAACAGTGCACTATCCAAGTGAACTATTTCACTCATCAGTATGTTGTTTTATAATGTATGGTAAACATTATCTTTTCATTTTGTATTATTGAAATGCTCTGTGCTAAAAAATTATTATGTGGAAATGTTATACATGTACAAACTATTGTATTTTACTGTTGACTGTAAACCATTAATGCCCCAATAAAGAAATTTAAAAAATAGAAATAAAAAAGTTAGAATGCCTTTAGTTCTTCTTTTCATGTGGGACTCTTCTTAGCAATTCTTGCAAGGCAAGAATCGGTAGTGGCAAATTCCTTCTGTTTTTGAATGTTTGGAAAGTTTTTTACTCCTTTCTCACATTAGAATAATAATTTGGCAGGATAGAGTATTCATGGCTGGCAGATTTTATCTTTTAATAGCTAAAATATAACATTATACTTCATCCTTAACTCAAGAGTTTTTAATGAAAAATCTGATGAAAAAGCCTGATAGTCTTATCTCTGTATGTCAGTTTCTTCCTTTCCTTAGCAGCCTGTAGTATTTTTTTCCTTATTTTTGTTTTTTATTTAATTATAATGTAGCTTGGTGTGGAATGTTTTGGGTTCAAAAACCTAGGCGTTCTTTCAGCCTTTAAATCTCCATGTTTTGAACAGTGCCCGAATGTGGAAGTTTTTCTGTTAATTTTTTAAAAATATGTTCTCAATTCCTCTCTCCTTCTTTCCTTCTTCAATAAACTCCATAATTCTTTTTTTTTTAATTGATAAAAAGGAAACACTGACAAAACCATAGGATAAGAGGGGTACAAGTCTACACAGTTCCCACCACCAGAACTCCATATCCCATCCCCTGCCCTGATAGCTTTCCTATTCTTTAACCCTCAGGGAGTATGGACCCAAGGTCATTGTGGGGTGCAGAAGGTGGAAGGTGTGGCTTCCTTAATTGCTTCCTTGCTGGGTATTAACAGGTCAAATCCATACTCCCAACCTGCCTCTCTCTTTCCCTAGTGAGGTGGGGCTCTGAGGAATCTGGGCTCCAGGACACATTGGTGGGGTTGTCTGTCCAGGGAAGTCTGGTCGGCATCATGCTAGCATCTGGAACCTGGTAGGTGAAAATAGAGTTAACATACAAAGCCAAACATGTTGTTGACCAATCATGAATCTAAAGGCTGGAATAGTGCAGATGAAGAGTTGGGGAGGTCCTCCATTTTGTAGATAGCTAATAGGCATATTTTAATTATATTCCAAAGGGCCTGCTCCATAATTCTTATATTCATTTTTCTAAAGGAATCTGCAATTTGACAGAACACTGTTTCATTTTTTTCTAAGCCTTCCCTTTTCAGCTTCTTTAAACTCACTAATTGTGGTGACTGTATCTTCTAGCATTACTTTGCTTTTTTATGCCTGTTACCTGAGCCTAGGCTGTTTTTAATGTGTCTTTCAATCCTTGTAATTTTTATTGGGAGTTGTTCTTTCATGGTTTCTAACTTTTCAGCATACTCTATGTGGAGTTTTTCCTTTTATAACTTGTAGTTCTTTAATGAAATGGTTATTTATTTATAAAATCTGTGCTCTAAAACTGAGATATCTGTCCAACTCATAATTTATATATTTTAGGCCCAGCTATTTACCCTCGATGGGGTACATAAAATGTGTTGACTCCATATTCATTTAGAATTCATCAGTGGCCCTAATTTCAGAGTTACTAAAACTTGATATTGCAAGTTTGCAAGCAAATTGCAGGATTTTTGGCAAAGAATATATCTCTTGGAAGTTGAACTGAACTTAACAAAAGTCATATGTGCCCAATATAGAATATTTAAATAGGCTATTGAAAAGAGCTTTTTCACTGGAAACATGGTTAATCATTAGCATGTGTTAGAATTCCATAAGACATAGGATTTTCTGCCATTTAAATCCCAAAAGTTTTTTCCTGCATCATTTTATGAACTCTGTGATCTTTATTACAAATAAAAGTTCGATGCCATAGACTTCCCATGACTGTGTGAAAGTTCCTTTACATGCGAGTCAGCTTTTATATCTCAGGGGAAAATCTGGGACTGGGATTCACAGTAATTTCTTGTGATCATTTTCTTATCTTCCAAAGCATGGTTCTCTGGATTGACATTTCTTCTCTCATTTTTGGCCACTTACTATGATGCAGTTATAGAAATGTGGATCTTTCTACTGAATGCTTCTTAGCCTTTCTCTTAGAGTTCAGTGTTATTAGCCATATTTGTTTTTGTCTAAAAAGTTTTGGTAAAAATTGTGGCAAGGATTTCCTTTTGGTTCTGCTTTAAAGAACTGGAGTATGTCAATCTTATTATATTGATCCAAAAATAGGAACTTGACAGGAAATGGCAGTGGTAGTCCAGTAGTCTAGGAAGCTGGATTACAAATAGAGTTAGTTTACTTATAAGAGTAACAGGAGAGTTTCCATCTCCACTTTCTCCTCTGGCATGTGATGACATAAGAATTAAGCATCTTGTAGCCTAGGAGGTGACACAATGGAGAAAAACTTTACACTCTCAAACAAGAGGTCTTGAATTCAACCCTCAGCGTTACATGTGGCAGTGATGCTGATCCTCCTCTCCTCTTTCTCACTAAAAATCTGATAAATAAATATATAAATACTTAAGTAAGAATTAAGCATCTGGAGGGTTGGGCAGTAGGTAGCACATTGGGTTAAGCACATATGGTGCAGAGCACAAGGACTGAAGTAAGGATTCCAGTTTGAGCCCCTGGCTCCCCACCTGCATGGTGGTTGGCTTCACAAGGGGTGAAGCAGGTCTGCAGGTGTTATCTTTCTCTCTGTCTTTCTGTCCCTGTCTTTCCCTCCTCTTTCCATTTGTCTCTGTCCTATCCAACAACAATGACATCAATAGCAATAATAATTACAACAAAGATAAACAACAGCAACAACAAACAAGGGCAACAAAAGGGGGAAAGCCTCCAGGAGTAGTGGATTTGTGGTGCAGACACCGAACCCCAGTGACAACCCTGGAGGCAATAAAAAAATTCATCATCTGTACCTCTTGCCAGGATATATCTTCTCCAGAACTGTAGGATATAAATTTCTCTACTTTCTAAGCTACTTACAGTTTGGTATAAAGTAATAGCTGCCCAAATTCATTGAGACATATCAAGAATATACCAAGTTTAATTTTCTGTTGACTATGGCCATATGGACTTAAAAATGTTCATAAATCCAAAGTTTACCATTTGACTTTATTATTTCTCCTACTTCTGCTACCACTGTTACATGGAGAGTCATTCTTCCCACCTCACTGTCCTTAATTTGTCACAATAATAGAATTTCCTTCCCTTAAAGCGTCTAAAAATTATCAACATTAATTTTGGTAGATGAGTACATTAAAAGTTCACATTAATAAGTGAATTTTATGTTGACAGATAAATGGAATCATAGCAGGGCAAATATTTGAAAGGAGCAGATACTTAATTAAAAGTTAATTTGTTCCTACAAAGCCACATTTTCCAAGCACCAATTTCATGCCAGTTGAAGCTATGATATAACACATCCCACATATATTACTATTTGTTTTCTTTTGAATTTATTTTCAACAGTAATATTGTTGGGCAAATGAATAAAATGGGGTATACATTAGTCCTAAAAACAGTAACAAGAATAGGGAAAATATTTTTTCTATGGTATATGATGAGAATGTAGAAGGGGGTCAGGCTGTGATGCACTGAGTTAATCACACATAGTAGGAAGCACAAGGACCAGCATAAGGATCCCATTTCAAGGTCCCAGATCCCCACCTTCAGGGGCATCGATTCACAATTTTCTGAAGCAGGTCTGCACGTGTCTATCTCTCTCTCTCCCCTCTCTTTTTTCCTCTCTCCTAACTCCTTCTCCCTTCTCAATCTCTCTCTGTCCTATCCAATAAAAAAAAGAGGGAGTGAATGGCCTTCAGGAGTAGATTCTTAGTACTGGTACCAAGCCCCAGCAATAACCATGGATGCAAAAAAAATTATGTATGATTCTGTAAGTATGATTCTTTTAATATTCTAATTGATTTTTATGACATTAAAAAGACCTCAGGTGATAAAATTAATTCACAGAAACTCTTTGTCACTAATTGGAATCCTATTCTGAGGTTTACATATTAATAATTTTAATTAACCATTATCTGTAGATATATATATATATATTACATAGGCTATATATAGCTACAATGTCTATATATAGAGACTATAGATTTTCTCTTAGCCAACTGATATACTGATTATACTGATATACTGATATACTGGCGTCGCCAGCACAGGAGCAGCCACATACTTTGACATAAGCACGCAAGGCCAGCCCAGGCTAGGAGCCATTCTAGTCATTTTTTAAACTTACCAAAACAAATACTTGGGGCTTCTGGAACTGCTATTTTAACCTGTTGCGAGTAAAGTGCTTTCTTACCATATATTTTTTTTAATTTTTTATTTAAGAAAGGATTAATGAACAAAAACATAAGGTAGGAGGGGTACAACTCCACACAATTCCCACCAACCAATCTCCATAACCCACCCCCTCCCATGATAGCTTTCCCATTCTCTAGCCCTCTGGGAACATGGACCCAGGGTCGTTGAGGGTTGCAGAAGGTAGAAGGTCTGGCTTCTGTAATTGCTTCCCCGCTGAACATGGGTGTTGACTGGTCGGTCCATACTCTCAGTCTGCCTCTCTCTTTCCCTAGTAAGGTGTGTCTCTGGGGAAGCGGAGCTCCAGGACACATTGGTGGGGTCTTCAATCCAGGGAAGCCTGGCCAGCTATATACAAGATACTGGATACTGTACAGCAAACCATAACAAAAGGACTTTTCAAAGTTAACCCAATTAACAAATAATGTGATGATAACATTAACTATCGATTGTCTTTTTGAACCCTGAGACAGCAGGAACCTCACATCTCCACTACAGAGCCCCTACTTCCCCCAGTCCTGGAACCCTTGGATAGGGCCCACTTTCCCATATGCATCTCCCAATCCAAACCAAATAATATTGCATCCCCGATCACAACCTAACCAACGCAACGATTGCCACCTCAACATGCTTCACCTCAGACTGTGTCCAGAGACTTCACATGTGGAATGACAACCCTTCAGCTTCATTACTCGGGTGAGACCTTTCCTTTTATAGTACACTCTAATTTCATCTCAGGTAGTTCACTTTCTAACAAAGTCCCATAACCTAGATATACACCAGTTTCTGTGAGAGAGAGCTTATGTGCACACGTATCCATAAACTACCGCAAAATATATACCTGAAAGCAGAAGTACACTAGAGTTTGCAGTGAGTACCTCCCTAACACTTCCTCTCCACTATTCCAAGCTTGGGATCCATGATTGCTCAACAATTTGTTTGGCTTTGTATGTTAACTCTCTTTTCTTACCATATTTTTAAAACATCTTTCCCAAATCCCACTGCACTGAATGAAGCAAGCTTTAAGCACCATACCTGCTGTGCTACTCCTGCAGCTAAGTTCCCTCCCCTCCAGCACTGTCTCCAGCAACACCAATTCTCTCAGCATCTACCCCATATCTTTCAAGAACATCTTGACATAAGAACCACTTGAGTGCACTGTAGACATCTTCAAATTGATTTGGGAAGTGATATTCAGGTGCTAGCCTGTAGCTATGGACAGAGAAATAAGATTTCTTTCAATTCTTTTTTCAACTTTAATTGATTTAAAATAGTTACTGAAGAAATGTTGCATTATAACATGATATGTTTCAGGTGCATCACTATAGATCAATGTCTATCCATCTTAATATTTGTTCTAACTGTCCCAATTAACTCTGCCCTTACAGAAAACAAAGTTTTGTTTTGTTTTGTTTTTTACTTTGTGTAATCCATCCTTTGTTTTCTCTACATAGCACGTACTAGTGCAACCGTACACTGGGTGTTTATCTTGCTTCATCTGACTTATGTCAGAAAGCATAATATGCCTTGGGATCATCCATGTTATTGCAAATAGCAAGATGTTGTCTTCTTCTGATACCAGAGCTCAGCTCTGGCTTATTGGTGAGCCAGGAATATGCAGATTCAGTCATGAAAGTCTATTGCTCTTCCGTTGGCCCGTTATCCTTTGCTTCAGCTGAGTAGCATCCTATATGCATACATACATGTATTTTTTATCCCCCTATCTGAGATGTAATAATTTAATTTTATTCTAATAATCCTCTGACTTCTTTGGTTCCTCTAAATATTCAGCTCTTTTCTCTCATTATAGCCTACACTAAAGCTCACTGTCTTTTTTTTCTATTTTTTTCATGTTTATTTTTGACTTCATGGTTTCCAAATTTCTAATATTGCATAGATTTTTTTTACACCATACCCACTATCAAAGTTATGTGCCCTCACCCTACATTTCCAACCACTTTAGTTCTCACAGTCTTAAAGAAAGTTTGGCTACTTATTACACTCTTAATTCTCATCTTCAATTCCATTTACAACTCATCAGGTGTAAACAGGGAATGATTGGGGCTGTGCACTGGTACATCTAGTTGAGCACACATGTACAAGTACCCAGGTTCGAATCCCTAGTCCCCATCTGCTGAGGGAAACTTCACTAGTAGTTAAATAGTGCTGTAGATGTCTCTTTTTTCCTCTCCCACTCTATCTACCCTGCCCTCTCAATTTCTTTCTCTCCTGTCAATAAAAATAAATTTTAAAATAAATAATATGGTACCAACAGCTGTATTTACTATTTTCTGTAAATCACCAATCTTGCCAATTAAAAAGTAAATAAATGAATAAATCATACATTTAAGAATAAAAATGAAATGACTGCTCCACAGGAGCTGGCTTAGTATATTAAGTTTGGATTCTGAAGCATGAGGTCCCAAGTTCTATACCCAGTATCATATGTGCTAATCATGCTCTCTTCTCCCACTCCCTCATATACAGATAAAGATGAATTTTGTATAGATAAACAGAGATATAAAGGAATAATAAAGAAATCTGAGAGCCAAAAATTACATGAAGCACCTTGATCAAATCCAACTACACCAACACAGCTCTTACTTGGTTGAAGTGACAGTGACATCCAGTCTCTCAGTTGTCTTTCTTGACAAAAGGTCATAAGGAAGCAAAGCTAAAATAAAATTAAATTTAAAAGTTAAGAGACAGACAAATGGTTGATTGGGTCTTTCCTTTAGAAGAAAAACTTGCAACTCCATCTTATTCCCTCATTTAAAGGTTTTGGGTGAGAAAAATATATCTTGTCATAATTATAAAACATAGAGTCTCCACAGAGATGTCACAATGTCAGCTTTATAGTCCTTCCCCACAAGAAAAGGATACTGGTATGTCTTCATGACATATTGTAGGTAACATCTTAATGAAATGTATTTTACATAATAAGCTAAAAAGGTCACTAAAAAACACACACCTGCACTTCCAAAACACCAACCACCACCATGAATATAGAATAAACCCCTCTATAGCATCTCTGACTTTTGTTTGGGTACATAGACATTCACAGGAATGTTGTCAAAAGTGGTTTCCATCACAGAGATATTTTCATCAGAAATGAGTGGAACTTCTTGAAAGCTCATAAGGAACATGCCAATGCTTGTGAAATGACTCATTCCAAAAACTCAGAAAGCTGAACCTAAAAATGGGAAGGGGGTTACATCTGGTTCCAAACCTCACATAGAGTAAAGAGATGAAAAACAACTACTAGATGGTTTCATATATAATAAGAAATATGAGGGAGGAAATATATAGAAAATATTAAAACGTGCTAAATAGAAAATTGTTGAAACTAAAAGTGAAAGGGGTTTTGGCTGCGGCATGTAATGGATTCAGCTGAGAGACGGTTTGGAGTAGGTTTAAAGGAATCAAGGTTTATTAGGGCAATATAAGGGTAAAGGGAAAATATCTAGGTACTGTAAAATTATCATCAGAGATTAAGAATATGTTAGGTCCATAAAGTCCATGAGTAGTTATCAAAAGTTCAATCCCATAAAATGAACAATTATCAGCTAAGGTATAGGTTGCTCATGGCTGTAGAGGAGTCTTAGAATTTAGTGGCTAGCAGAGTGACACATGTACAGTTCCCTGGAGCAGCAGCCATGGCAGACACCTTGAGCACCTCAGTCAAGATGTGTCTGATCAGGAGAAGAAGCAGCAGCCAAAGAGAGTGAACTTCTGGCTGACTGTGCTTTTTAGTTTACTCAGTCAACCCACAATGCTTTGCACACCCACAGACTAGATCCACCCACAGTCCACCTTGCACCTGCGCAGCTCATTGTATGCTCTGTCACCAAGGCTGAGCACTGTGCCAGCTTCCTGTGGTCAACCAGTACACTGCATCACAACAGAAAGTGACATCATTGAGGCAGGGTGCTGGTGCACCTGGTTGAGCACACATGTTAAAATGTGCAAGGATCCATAGGTGTATATATACCAAAATATACACATTTGATCATTAAAGAATAACTATTCACCAAGTTTGTGAGTTTTCACATGTGTTTGCATCCACAGAACTCTCCAAGGGAGAGTTATCTGGAAGGAGTGTATAAACAGAATAAGCCCAAAGAAGCAAATTTGTCCTTCTTCCCATTACATGTGCCCTATCCACTTGATGGCATAGCAAAACCATTTTGGAACACAAGATATTGAAATTTCATGCCCATTTTCTGCTCCCAGCATGCAATTTTTTCTAATTTCCTGAATACAAGTTCCTCATAGCCTGTCGTTTCATAAGACTGTTTAGAAATAATGAACTTTGTAAACGACAAAGGTGGAAAACAGATAATGTATAGTGTCCACCAATTCTGCCAACAACCACAGCCATATCATATAACTAGGTAATCAGTAAAATATATATTGCACAATAATTAGATACAGAAGTCTTCATTAGGAAATAAGGTCTTTGGAAGACCCCATCACCTGGAAGCCCTAATCAGGGATTCTTTGGATTCTCCTATAGATACAATGGACCTAGAGGTCTAATAAATCCCTTTTTCCACTAGCACTGGTCACTTCCATCTGGAACATCATCATAAGCCCTTTTGAGGGCCTCTCCAGGACTTTGCCCTCACTATAAACTACCGATGGCCGGGACTGCTCCACTTTCAAAGGTAAGTTGAGTCATCTTACTCTGCTACACAAGGAATACTAGTCCTGAAATGTGTGGCCTAGAATGCTCCCTGCATTAAACATTAACTGCTAGCTCAAACTTAACAGGGACTTGGAGGTTATACAGTCTCCTGTGCTAACTATGAATAAACATGGACCTTGAGTCAAACTGATGTGGTAATTAGTTGTATTTATGTGTTTTCTTCAAGTTTGGGAGCTACTCCCTTCTCTGGTCCAGCTTTCTAGTTCTATTCGCAACTCTGAAACCATCTCCCCAGGTTATTTTTAGTTAACCTCCACATCAATTATCAAACCCAAACAAAAATTACTGAAGTCATGGGCCCCTTGCAACAGACCTAAAATAGACGTCCTAGCTTCCACCCACCGTAAAAATCCCTATTCTCATCTGCTCTATTCCCACCTCTTATTAAACATTTGACCTCCTTTATATCTTACTGCCTTTCAGCCACCAATGTACAGATGCTATGATTCTATCCTGAACTCCTTGGGAGGGTAACCTCACCAATGTGAACATCGCTTCTCCAGAGCCCTACCCCACTAGAGAAAGATAGAAACAGACTGCCAAGATCCATGTCCAGTGGAGAAGCAATTATAGAAGTCAGAACTCCCATGTTCTGTACCCCAAAAAGAATTTTGGTCCATACTCCCAGAGGGGGAGAAATGTTAAGGGAAAATGACTAGAGGCCTCTGAGCCCTAATTCCATCAGGACTTGAGAGAGACGAAGAA
Source organism: Erinaceus europaeus (assembly GCF_950295315.1). Classification (NCBI taxonomy): domain Eukaryota; kingdom Metazoa; phylum Chordata; class Mammalia; order Eulipotyphla; family Erinaceidae; genus Erinaceus; species Erinaceus europaeus. The sequence continues at coordinate 37,906,189 of NC_080170.1, forward strand.
GAAAAGGAAGGACACTCAGAAGTAGTAATAGGTGTATATGTGACTTAGAAAGGCAGCGAACACAGAACCATGGGGAAAATTGTGTAAAAATATAGATAGACAGAAAGAAAGAAAGATATACAGACAGACAGTCAACCCATATCTGTGGCCTTGGGAGAACTATTGCAGTTTACAACGGAAGGAATGGGGACATAGAACGCTGGTGGTAGGAGCGGTATGGAATTGTATGCTTGTTACCTTATACTTTTGTAAATTAATATTAAATCACTAACAAAATAAATACAAAAATAGAAACTAAGGCCTTATGAAAATAGAGGGAAACAAGGCATACTTCAAATATCACTTCTAGCAGTAGGAAAGTCTAGATTTTGAGTACTGAGAGTGTTTACAAGGATGATGCATATCCTGGGTATTTTTGTCTTGCTACAGTTACAAGTTTAGTGAAAATTATATAGCAGTCAAGCCTGTAGCTAACAGTTTTGATTACCTATAGTGTACTCCAGGCAGGGCACTAAGCAATCAATTAATCCTTGATAATGCTATTGGCACACTCAGAGAAATGAAGACTGAGGAGAGTTCAGGAAGTAGTAAAAGCTCCTTCAGTAGCATGCAGCGAAACCAGTACAGGTCTCCAGGTTGAGTACATTAATACCCCACATGTTTCAGTATTTAGGTGAGCTCAAATTACATATGGAATTAAGATGAAGAGAAAAGTCTACCAAATCAGAGAAAGCTAAATGCTGAATACATTCCCTGTTCATTGAATACCCATATGCCCTTCTGCAAGATTTAGGTTATTTTCTCTTGTAGGTAAGTGACTTGATAAGACAAGCACGAAGAAAAGAGACTTGACAGAAAGTCCATGTGTTATTTTCAAAAACAAGTAGTTAAGATTCACAAAAATGGGAATGCTTTTTAAAATAGCACCATTGGGGGCTGAGCAGGGTGGCACTCAGCTAAGCACACATCTCACCATATGCAAGGACCCAGGTTCAAGCCCAGCTTCCCAAATAAGGGGGAATGCTTCATGAGTGGTGAAACAGTGAAAGAAGTCTGCAGGTGTTTATCCTTCCCCTCTGTCTCTCTACCCCTGTCCCCCCTCCTCATTTTCTCTCCATCCTATCAAATAAAAATAAAATGTAAAAAAAAAAAAAAAAAAAGGCCACTGGGATTGGGTGGATTCTTAGTGCAGGCACTGAAACCCAGCAATAATTCTAGTGGAAAAAAAATTTAAGTAGCAGCATCACAATATATTGGGTTTTTGTTCAGTTTTTCCAACAGTACAATGAACTGTATATTACCAGTTCCACTAATAGAGAAGCTGAGGGCAGGGGTGGGGGAAGCACTTTGCTCAGGGTCAAAAAGCCTGCTAAATAACCATGCAGACTAATGGTTTTTGGCTACCATAAAGAACCAAAGTCTGAAACTAGTGATGACAATGCTTACTAAGGGGTTTTAACCTGAACCTTCCTCCAATGTCAGGAATCACTACTTTATACCAAATCTATGAAAGCATCATGATGTAAATAATGCTAACTTGAATCTTTCAAGTATCAGGAGATCCTTCCTAGCCGACTGAATCCACATGGATTCCAGTCACTTTCAAAGCCAGCAACAAGCAGCTCCTGACAGCTTTCAACCTGACGCTGCTGACTGGCTATGGAAGAAGGGCAAACGCTAGAAGAAGAAGAAGAAGAAGAAGAAGAAGAAGAAGAAGAAGAAGAAGAAGAAGAAGAAGAAGAAGAAGAAGAAGAAGAAGAAGAAGAAGAAGAAGAAGGAGAAGAAGAAAAGAAAAGAAGAAGAAGAAGAAGGTGATGAAATCCTCACTCAGAGGTGAAATCATGTTAACCATACGTGAAAACCTGGGGGATTGTAAAAGTATAGAAAGTATTATTTTTTGACTTTGACGAATCATAAATTGAAAAAAAAAAGTAAAAATTAGAAAAATTGCATGGCACAACAACCCATTTCATATTCTTTGTATAGACAAAGCACAGTCTGCATCAGTCCCAGAAAGTACCATGGAAGATAAAAGGAAATGAGAAGAGGTAGTGGAAGGGGCAGAATGGGGCAGAAAAGGGCACTGGGAAAGGCTTCCAGAGATTAGTGTGGGAGAAGAGGTGAGGGTGACTGTATGCAGAGAAGGATGAAGAGAAATTCCCAACTGTCAGTCCTGGTGACTTAGGATGAAAAAAGTCACTTGGGAAGGTAGCTATACTGTAATGGTTCATACTATTTTATTTAGTAAAAATGAAAACTGGAGGGGCTGGGTGTTGTCACACCTAGAGGAGTGCATGTTACAGTGAGTAAGACCCAGGTTCAAGCCCCCAGCCCCAACCTGAAGAGAGAAAGCTTTCAAAGTGGTGAAGTAGTGCTGTAGGCAACTCTTGTATCTCTCTCACTTTCTATAACCCCTTTAATCTCAATATCTTTCTCTATTAAATACGCAAATAAAGATAATAAATTTTTTAAAAACTAGGTGGTCAGGGAGGTGGCAAGGTGGATGAAGCATTGGATTCTCAAGCATGAGGTCCTAAATTCAATCCCCAGCAGCACATGTACCAGAGTGATTTCTGGTTCTTTCTCTTTCTGTCTCTGTCTCTCTCTCTCTTCATGAATACATTAAAAATATTGAAAAAAAATAATAAAATAATAAAAACCTAGAATTTGAGTGAACTGTTGGAAGTAAAGAGCAGAGGTTTCTTTTCTTCTGTCACTTTGTGAGTTTTTATTTTCCTGGTTCTATTTTCCTTTAAGCAATAATCTTGAGAAATACCATAAAATTAACACAACTTCAGGTCATAATGAATATTTGTATAACTTTAATAAAGTATTGAGCATTATAACATTTATTCATACTTAAGTATGTGTTTTTTTCAAATTAAGACCATATCCCCCACCTTATTGTTAACCTAGATTACTTTGATTTGTAGGTAGTTTATTAGAAAAAAAAAAGGAGTGAGACATAGAGATGCAATTTCTTTTTCATGATTCATGGAATGGACTAGATTTTAGTTCCTTGGGATAATCATACCCTTCCATGTGATTATTCAATGAGCTGGGACTTCTAAAAGATGAATAAGATCAGATGGAGTCATATGGATGAAGCTCTTATGAATGAAATTAATTCCATTATAAGAGTAATAGGAGAGAGTTTTCAACTGCGTTCTCCTCTCTGCCATGTGACAGTATAAGAATTCAGGATCTTGAAGCCAGGGATTTGGTGTAATGGTTACATTATAGTACCAAACAAGAGTTCCTGAGTTCAATCTCCAGTGCTGCATTCTGATGCACAGGTTATATCTCTCACGAGTTATTTTCTTTCTTTCTCAATAATAAATAAGAAGGAATTAAGCATCTGTACAACTCACCAAAAGAATCTTGACCAGAAATTGACCTCCATAACTGAGGTCAAAATTTATAATAGATTCCCATGCCTCTAAGACACTTACACTATGGAATTCTGTTATAGTTGCCCAAACTCATGAGGACACTTCATGAATATACCAGGTATAATTTTCTGTTGACAATGCCCACATAGACTTGGGACATTTAGAAATCAAAAGTTTACCATTTCTCTTCTTCTTACCAAATTTTACCTGAGACAGCTACATAGAGTGCAATTTTTCCCACCCTACTGTCCCTAAAATGTCACTTAATATATCTAAAAATGATCAACATTAACTTTGGTGTACTAAAACAGAAAACGTTTACATTAAGAATTAAATATTTAGGTGGTAAAAAAAATGGCATTATAGCATTGGCATAAAATTCACATCACTGTTACAAAACCACATTTTCCAAACTCTGAAGACATGCCAGTTGAAGCTCTGGTATATCACAGCCCATTTGGTTGTTTTGTTATTTTTGCATTCAACATTAATACAGTCAAGTAATTTAGAACAAAGCCTATAAATCAGAACTACATAAATCAGTAATAATAACAGAAAAATAAAGGAAACTGATATTTTTCCATAACATATCATGAGGAAATAACACTTAGAATAATAAATGAAGTAAGTATGATTCTGTAAGAATTTTTTTAAATGTTGTGATCTTCAGGACCTTAGGAAGATCACCAGTGATAATATTTTTCCAAGCATTCAATTCTTAATTCTCACCAATTGGTTTTCCATTCTGAAGTATATATAATTGTAATAAACTGTTGTTCACAATTTGACTACAGATTGTCACTTAGCCAGCTGATATACTGATTTTCAGTTCTAGATCCAATTTTTAGTTCACGAAAGGAAAGTGTCCCGTGGAATCCATCCTCAATGTGGTTGTGGGTCACCCTAACTCCAGCATTCCGAAGTCGGGTCACATACATCACACCATCATCTCTTAAGACATCATACTGACACGTGAGGATATAGGTCATAGGTAAACCACGAAGCTTGCTATCATCAGCCAAAAGGGGGGCTGCTTTCACATCTAGAAACCCTGGGTATTTTTTGGATAGCTCAGAACCACCAAATGTTGGATTGTTGTAAACATATCCTTTTGTAAACCTCTCAGGAAGCAAGGAGCTCCAGTTAACAAACTTGAATAGATGGCTTGATTCTAGGGGTACGTGTTGATTGGAAAGCATGGCTTTCTCCAGTGATCTGTCTGTGGTAAAATATTCACTCCAGAATCTGATCATGAGTGACTTGGACAGAACTAAAAAATTTGTATCTTCTTTATAGGATGGAGAATTGACATCTAGAGTCTGGAGGGCAGGGTAAATTAAAGCCTGGATCTTGAGTTTGATCTTGACATCTGGATCATCTTGAAGCTGAAAGAAAATTTAAAGAAAGTCAATTGTCCAATAACTGGTTTGATTCAAAATATGTGTAATTTTATTCAAAAGCAATAGGTTACTATAAAACAAAATTAGAACTTCAAAATTGTTATTAGAAGCAAGAAATAGAGGAGGGAGCCAAGATGGTGGCCTGGAAACAACACCTGGTGTGAGCTCTGCAAGGAAGCTGCTTTCAACCTGGGAATATCAGGTGAAGGTAGGATTTTTGTGTCAGAGGTGGAGAGGGAGAGCAAGGGGTGGACAGGGCGACACCAAAGAAGTGTCCCATAACCCACTGGTGGGCTGGCAGACAGAAACCTAAAAGGTCAAAGAAAACAGGGATGTTGGCTTGGCAATTTCTACACTCACCCCTCCACACCTGCCCCAAATCCAGCCCTGCACTGGCTGGCCAGCAGCTGCTGGCAGGTCCTGTGAAGGTAATCTCTTTACCAAGACTCCTGCCTCAGCAGGGTGGGATCCAAGGGGAGTGGATATCTCCTGAACAAAGCCTATTCTTTCTTTATTTTTGAAGGGCAACTGGAGCTCTATCTGAGTGACACAATACCTGACCTATCAGGGCCTCAGCCTTGCCTGGGGAAGACTAGTACATCTCCTTTCATTTACCTCTGGAATTTTTTTGATATTTGCTTCTTGTAATGGTTTGTTTTTGCCAAATTTAGGAAGGGGACGAGGCTGTGTGCAGTTGATCTAGAGTGTTCTAAGCTGCAGACTGACCATTAAGGTTTTTCATTCTATTTTATTTTACTACTATTACTATATGTGTGTTCCTCTTCTCCCTCCTCTCCACACTGAACAAAATGAATTGCTGTTGCTTTTTCCACTGATACTTGACTGGGTGTGTGTTGGGGAACATCTAATACCATATATACTATATCTTGCTATTCTGTTCTTATGCGTGTTTTAGACTAGCACAAACTATGATTTAATCATTCACTCTGTAAGGCTTGACAGCTCCACAGTTTCCCAGAGGTCAGTGGGTGTTGTGAGAGGTCAAAGCCTCCCCCTCTGCCACAGTGATCACCCAAGGACTGATGAGAAACTGTGTGACCTGTTAACCTTCAGATTACTGCCTATCTCAATACCATATGGGAGTAGTTAGTAAAATAGTAAAAAAAATTATACTTGTCCTGAGAAAACTGATGTGCCTGCTATTTGATATTTACCCTATGTAATCTATATCTTTGCTGTGACCTTAAACTCCTTTTCAGATGTACCCCTTTATTTATTGCTGATATTAGCATTATGTAGAATATCTTTGTTACAAACCTATAAAAAGATAGACTGTTCTTGGTTAGGGCATTTGCTTCTGTCCCCATCAGACAAAAGGGTGTTTGACACACCAGCCTTTCTTAGATTAAACTTTAGTCTTAGAATATTTTTCTTTGTTTGAGTAACTTTGTTTGAGTTAGCCTGAGTGGAGATTTCAGTGTCAGGAACCCACAGTGGAATTTGTTCCTGCAGTTGTGCTATCAATTGTGGGAAGAACTTGCTTTACTCTCTCTCATTTCTTCACCTTTCTTTTTTCTTTCCTCCTAGCTGATCCAAAAAAAAAAAAATCTCTTTCTTTTCACTGCTTTATTTTTTCTTTTCTTTTTTTTCCCTATATTCACTGGCACTTGTTTGTGAATTATCTTGTGGAAGAAATCTGACTCAGAGGGGACTCTCTCTCTCTCTCTGTCTCTCTCTCTCTTCTCCTTTTCTTTCTCTTCCTGCTATCTCTAGAATTTATAGTGGAAAGTTGATTTGTGTAACTGTCTATTCTTCTTTTGTCTTTTTTCTTTTCTTTTTCTTTTTTTTTTTTTTGTTTGCTTTTGTTCTTGGACTGGAGGTGTTACTTGGTTAACAGGTTTTGGTTTAACTGCATCAGTCTTTGCTTCAATTGCTATTGTTCTTTCAGAGTTTTGTGACTTCATTTGTGAAAAGACATTAATTTAGTGTGGCTTGTGATCACATCACAAAAACTGAAAAATGATGGAAAAGAGAAATACAAACCACATCAACAACAAAAAAAAGGTAAAGTCAAGAGCAAATAAAAGTGCTACCACAATGAATCAAGAAAGAAGCCCAGAAAAATTGCAAATAAGTCAGATACTATTATAGATAAGAAAAGTATACAAACAATAATTTACCTGTTAACCACAGAAATGAGGACAGATATTGAGTAAAAGTCTATTCAGAAATATGGAAACAACAGATGACACCCTAAGGAAAATATCAGCTACCTCGAAGTAATTAGAGAACTGAAAGCTGAAATAGTTTAACTAAAAAGCCAACTAATATAACAAGCTAATACTGTAACTGAACTGAAAAAGGGAAGCTGAGAGAAGGGAAAGTAGATTAACAGAAGCAGAAAACAGAATTAGACAGACATAGGATGAGCTAGAGAAAACTAAGAAGGTAAAAAAGAGCTAGAACTAAGAAAACTAAGAAGAGCTAAAAAAAGAGATTGAGAGACAATGAAAACAACAACAGAGATGTATGGATGACCTCAAATGAGGTTATATTTGAATAACTGGTCTATCAGAGGAAGAAAGAGAGGAAGAGGAAGTAAACATCCTACAGGAAATAATAGAAGAAAACTTCCCAGACCTAAACAACAGAAAGGACATTAAGATTCAAGATACCCAGAGAGTCCCAGACAGAATCAAACCAGACCCGAAGACACTGAAACACATCATAATTACAATGAAAAGAAGTAGGGATAAAGAAAGTATCCTAAAGGCTGCAAGAGAAAACCAAAAAGGCACATACAAGGGAAAACCCATAAGAATACCAGCAGACTTCTCCACTTGAACTCTAAAAGCCAGAAAAGAATGGCAAGATATCTATCGAGCCCTCAGTGAAAAAGGGTTTCATCCAAGGATACTATACCTGCTAGACCTTCATTCAATAGATGGCAGAATCCTTCTCAGACAAACAGAAGTAAAAGGAGGCAACCATCACCAAGCCTGCCCTGAAAGAGGTTTTGTAATATCTCCTATAAATGAGAATACCACCAAAATACCTGCCATATATGAGAGAAAATTTGAAAAAAAATTGTTGCACAATGGCACTGAAATACCTTAAATCCATAATATCAATAAATGTTAATGGCTTAAATTCATCCATTAAAAGCAACAGAGTGGGAGGATGGATCAGAAAACACAGCCCAACCATATGCTGCTGGCAAGAATCCCAACTGACCCAACAAGACAAACACAGACTTAAAGTGCAATGATTAAAAAAATATCATAAACTCTAATGAACCACAAAAAAGTCAGAAAAAGTCATTCTCATCTCTGAAGCAATAGACTATAAACTAAATAAAGTAATAAGATAGGCAAGGATTAGAGGATCAATCAACCAAGAAGATTTAATAATCATTAACATCTATGCACCCAATAAGGGAACCATTTAAATACATCAAACACCAACTGAAAGAACTATAAAAATAAATCAATAGTAATACAATAATAGTGGGAGGTTTTAACACCCCACTCTCACACTTAGACAGATCCACAAAGAAAAGAATCAACAAAGAAACAAGAGAATTAAATGAAAGATGGACAGACTAGACCTACTGGACATTTTTGGAGTTCCTCAACCCATAAAACTGAAATACACATTCTTTTCAAATCCACACAGCACAGGCTCAAGGATATACCACATGTAAGGCCACAAAGACAGTACCAACAAATTCAAGATCATTGAAATCATCCCAAGTATCTTCTCAGACCACAATGGAGTTAAGCTAACATTCAACTACAAACAGGAAATTAGTAAAGTCACAGAATTTGGAAGCTCAACAACATGCTGTTTCAAGGAAATAGAAAATGATACCAAGAAATGGAAAGACATCACATGCTCATGGATTGGAAGAATAAATATCACCAAAATGAATATTCCCCCAGAGCCATATACAAATTTAATGAGATACTCATCAAAGTTCCACCAAAATTTTTCAGAGAACAGAACAAAAATTACAATTATTTTATCTGGGACTATAAAACACCTAGAATTGCCAAAACCAATCTTAAGGAAAGGAAAATGAAATGGAGCCATCAAACTCACAGATCTCAAACGATATTATAAGGCAATCATCATCAAAACAGCCTGGTACTAGAACAAAAATAGGTATACAGACCAGTGTAACAGAATTGAAAGCCCAGAGCTAAACCTCCATACCTACAGACATTTAATTGTTGATAAAGGAGCCCAAAGTATTATATAGAGGAAGGTGGCTCTCTTCAATAAATGATGCTGGGAAAACTGGGTTGAAATATGCAAAAAAAAAAAAAATGATACCGAAACACTTAACAAAAGTCAACTCCAAATGGATCAAGGACCTAGATGTTTGAGCAGAAACTATTAAACACTTAGAGGAAAACATTGGTGGAACACTTTCCCACCTAAAACTCAAAGACATCTCTGATGATACAAACCCAATTGCAAAAATAAAATAATAAAAATAACAAAAATCAATCAATAGGACTACATCAAATTGAAAAGCTTCTGCACAGCCAAAGAAACCATCACATCACACAAACATAGAGACCTCTCACAGAATGGGAGAAGGTCTTCACATGCCATATATAAGACAAGAGACTAATACCAGTCAAACATTAGTAAAACCATGGTCCCCTTGGAATATAACTAAAATAGATATATACTAAGCTTTTTACAAAATGGAGACCCAAAACCTCATCTGTTATACCTCTTCTTTTAGGTTCCTGATTATTAGACAATTTTTTCTCCCTTATATCTTAATGGTTTTGCAGCCACCAAGTTGCAGATGCTACTATGACGCCAACCTGACTTACTGGGCAGATGACTTCACCAATTTATCCTAGAACCCACCTCTCCAGAGATCTGCCTCACTAGAGAAAGATAAGGACAGGCTGGGAGTATGGATCGACTGCCAATACCAATGATCAGTGGAAAAGCCTTCCACCTTCTGCACCTCAGAATGACCCTGGATCCATGCATAGAGGGAGCATGAATAGGAAAGTTTTCAAGGATTGGATGGGATACTGAAATCTGGTAGTAGAAATTGTATTGAATTGTACCACTCGTCTTACGGTCTTGTTGTTATGTTTATTTTATGAATAAATTTAAAAAATTATTTCTTTTGTAGCCCCCACTGCACTGATTGAATCTTCAATGCAGTATTCTCTCTCTCTCCCTGGCTCTATCACTGTACCAGTCTCTTCTGCACTAGCTCTCTCCCTCTCCCTATCTCTTTCCCTTTCCCCTCTTTCCTCTTCTTGAATAACACTAAAATTTCTATTGTATTTTCAGCCTATGTCAACTAAAATCTTGCTTGCTTCTGTATTTTATGTCTCTTTAGCATTTCACGTCTTCTATAGAATTATATATGACTCCTTATCATCTGTCTTTCAGCTGATAGATAACCTCTTCAGCTATATGAAATCACTTTGGTTACCCATGACGTTTTACATTTTAAATATTTAATATATTAGTTTTAGAATTTTTATAGCTTTTCTGATGAAATTTGCTATCTTAATTTTTTAATTAGTTGAAGAAAGTATTAGAAGTATTTATAGTCTACAACCAATAATTCCACTGCTGTATCTGAATTTTGTGGTGTGTTTTTTCTATTGTCCATTGATTCTGCATGATTTCCTCATGGGTTTTGTCTGACTTGTTTGCCTAGACATGTTTTATTTTTTGCTAGATTCCAATCTTCAAAGACATCTGTAGCCATAACTGAAAGTCTGTGGCAACATTACATTTCTCCAGGGAGGATCGTCACACACATATGTGAAGCAGTCACAAGTCTATAACTCACACCACCTTACTGTCAGTGCAACTTCTGAGGCTGCACCTGAACACAGGCAAAGGCACTCAGTGCACAAGAGATTTGCTTTACATCAGCCTGACTCTTCTCTGAAAGTGTCTCTTTTTGGAGTATGACTGAAAATGATGAGTGGTGAGTGACCTTGGATTGGCAAGGATCTGAAAGATGACTTCCACTCTTCTCCTGATAGTCTTCCAAATGTTACATTGTTTAAAGAGTTTCCTTTGATTAACCTCAGTGCAGAAAAGACACTGAGTACAGAAGTTATTTTGAAGTGGGAAGAACTTCTTGAAAGCTCAAAAAGATCTTGGCACTGCTCATGAAATTACTCATTCCCAATTAGAATTACCTTTAAACCAATAATCTAAAAGCAGAGTTGTATCATCTCTCAAAAATTATGGCATGGAAATTAAGCAGGAGGTCTGTAAATGTGTTCTAGACTGACCTTTACTTTCCTCTAACCTGTCATATTATCATACCATCTTCATTGACACACTCATATTTAAAACAAACATAGTTCAGTGAAGGTTAATCTGAAATGAAACAAAGCAAAATACCTGTTGTACTACTGCCGCAGCTAAGTTCCCTCCAGCACTGTCTCCAGCAACACCAATTCTCTCAGCATCTACGCCATATCTTTCAAGAACATCTTGACGTAAGAACCACTTGACTGCATGGTAGACATCTTCAAATTGATTTGGGAAGTGATATTCAGGTGCTAGTCTGTAGCTATAGACAGAGATATAAGCTTTATTTTATTTTAATAAATTTAAAATAGTTACTCAAGAAATGTTGCACTATGTACATTTCAGATATGCATCACTGTATATCCATATCTATCCATCTTACTCTTTGTTCTCATGAATTGTCCCAGTTTACCTGGTCCTTTATGTAACTACCACATGGTCTATAGTTTTAAGTGGTTTTCTGTTTGTTTGTTTATTTCTTACTTTATGTCATCCATCTTTTGTTTTCTCTGTATAGGACATACCAATGCAATCATACATTGGCTGTTTATCTTGCTCAATCAGATTTATTGCACAAAGGCAGGATTCAAGTCACTGGTTCCCACTTGCAGGGGAAAACCATGAGTGGTGAAGCAGCACTGCAGGTATATTTTTTTTTATTCTCCTCTAACTCCTCCTTCCCTCTAATTTCTCTGTCTTATCAGTAAAAATATATTTACAAATAAACAAGTAATAACTATAGCACAGCAGCTGGTTCAGTGAATAAAGTTTGGACTCAGAAAGGTAACATCCTGAGGTTTATAACCAGAATCATATGTGTCATTATTCTCTGTTCTTATTCTCACTGATATATAAATATGTATGACACAGATATATAGATATATTAAGGAATGACCAACACAGCTGAGAACTAATTCTCACATATAGTACCTGTCCCAAACCCAAACACACCAACACAGCTCTTACTCAGTTGAAATGATAATGGCATCCAGTCTCTCAGCTGTATTTCTTGATAGAAGGTCATAAGGAAGAAGAGCTAAAATAAAAATAAAATCAAAGGCTGACAAATGGATTAATTGGGAGTTTTCATAAGCAAACAGTTTAGTACTGAATTTTGTTTCCTCATTGCAGTTCTTGGTCAGTGATTTAAAACAGTATGACATGAAGTCTCCACGGAGATTCTAGTATACATAGTGGCAATATTCTTGTTCTCCTCCACATGAAAATGATGTGAAAATACTGTATGATGTATGCAGCTTCATTTCATTCAAAATTCATCTCTGTTCCTTTCACTATGCAGGTCTTAGGTATAGAAAAAAATAAATATGTAAACATAACTCTCCAATTTTCAGGATGTCATAGTTCTATTGGTGTCAGTGACAGGTAAGAGTAATCTATAATGTAGAAATAATAGGTGTTTTAATAAAGGACTGTTGAAACTGAGATTTGAAAACAGTATTAGAGTCCCTCAAAACTGACAAGTTAAGATAAAGAATATCAAGAATGTGGTGGGGAGAGCTGAACCTTGTTTTATGTATCACAGGTAAAAAATATATCAGAATACTGATGTTTCTAAAATTATATCAAATACATGAGATAACTTGACTCTACATTAATATATAAGTAAATTCTCCTTACTCTGCCTCTTACATATCTAATATCTCCTTTTCATTTCTTTTACATCTAAATTTTCTATAAAAGGATAGGCACCATTTCCTCATTTCAGATGCACCTGTCACCTCACTTCATTCTAGTTCTCACTGCAACAGCCTACCATTTCTGAAATGAACAAGATTATGAGTCAATATTAAAATTCATATAATTACTTTGGTTCGGCAATATACCAAGGCTTTTTAGTGTTCACTACTTTATAAATCAGAAAGTGTTTTAGAATGATTCTTTTAAACTAACACAGATCCAAAGATGTAAGTTTCAGACAGAGGAAGACTTGCATTATCTGTGATGATGTTTAACTGTCATATCTTCATGATATGTTGCAGTTAACAACTTAACAAAATGTATGTTATGTAATAAGTTAAAGGGATCATTAGAAAGCACATACCAGCACTTCCCAAACACCAACCACCACCATGAATGTAGAATACACCTCTTCTTAGCGTCTCTGACTTTCGTTTGGGTACATAGACACGCACAGGAACGTTGTCAAAAGTGGTTTCCATCACAGAGACATTTTCATCTGAAGTGGGTGGAACTTCGTGAAAGCTCATAAAGATCTTGGCACTGCTCATGAAATGATTCATTCCCAAAAACTCAGCAAACAGAGTCTTTAAAAAAGCAGTGTGTGAGAAGGGGTAACACACCTGGTTAAAATCCTCAAAAGCTATACTTGTCTATCTGCATAAATGTTTGTCACAGTGTCACAGAAGTAGTAGAGACCTAGAATCTGGAGCACAATAGTTGCGGCAGGTAAAAAAAAAAAAAAGTAGCTTCAAGTTAGTGAAGCTTGGTGATTTAATTTGGTGGTTTCTAGAGTTATCATTCTGCATATAGAGTTAAATCCACTCTCAGTGTAAATAACATTGGTGGAAATTTGAGAAAAGGATAGGTAAAACATTAATCAAGCAACTCATAGACATATACAAAGAATATTTGCAGTGATCAAGAGAGAAACTAATAATTAGTTTCTAGGAACCGGGAGGAGTTTCCAAATGGTAGGTGAAGTCTAGCTGAGTGCTGCACAAAGTCTAGAGTTTAACGAAGCAAAAGAGCTCTCACTCTGAGTCAAAGGAAAAGACACTCCATGGAAATCAGAGGAATGGGGATCACTTGGTAACAGATCTCAACAGTAACAAAAAGCAACTTTGCATATAAGAACGACTGAAAGATAAAACTCCTTGACTTTACCTCAGTCTCCTTTTCCCCATTTCTTTTAATGCAGAGCTAAGAGATGGGAGATTACATGATAAGTATGCAAAATATTTTCATGCCTGAGGAACCAATGTCCCAGGTTTTGTCCCAGATTTCAATTGAATAGTATTCTGGTTTTTTAAAAAATGAGAGAAGTAAAGAGGGGTTAAATAGGGGTGCACCCAGTGGAGTGTACATGTAACCATGTGTGAGATTCTGGGTTCAAGCCTCTCAGCCTCAACAACAGGGGAGAAATTTCAGGTATAGTGACAACAGCGTGTAGATCTGTCTCTCTCTTTTCTTAAATTTTTATTTATAAAAAGGAAACACTGGCAAAAACCATAGGGTAAGAGGGGTACAACTCCATACAATTCCTACCACCAGAACTCCCTATAACATCCCCTCCCCTGATAGCTTTACTAGTCTTTATCCCTCTGGGAGTATGAACCCAGGGTCATTATGGGGGTGCAGAAGGTGGAATGTCTAGTTACTATAATTGATTCTCCGCTGAACATGGGTGTTGATAGGTCCATCCATACTCTCAGCCTGTCTGTTTTTTTCCCTAGTGGGGAAGTACTCTGGGGAGATGGGGCTCCAGGACACATTGGTGAAGTCATCTGCCCAGGGAAGTCAGGTTGGCATCATGTTAGCATTTGGAACCTTGTGGCTGAAAAAAAAGAGTTAATATATAAAGCCAAACAAATTGTTGACTAATCATGAACCTAAAGGCTAGAATAGTTCAGATGAAGAGTGGGGGGGGTCTCAATATTGTAGGTAGTTAGTAAAATTCTATTTTATATTCAAAAGAGCCCATGCCTATACTAGTTTTTTTTTCCCTGAGCCTGACATCTGATATTCAAGTGGATCCAAGTTATTGTCTGGGGAGATGATGTCGTGGCTGGAAAAAGGACCAGAAAGCTGGATCAGGGAAGAGAGTAGCTCCCAAATATGGGAAAGGTGTATAAATGCTGTTGACTCTTTTTTTTTATCCCCCTCATTATCTTCTCCTCTTTATTTTCTCTGTCCTATCAAGTGAAAAGAAAATATGGGTGGAATGGTTACCAGAAGCAGTAAATTCCTCATATAGGCACTGACTCTCTGCAATAACCCTGGTGCTAAAAAAGAAAAAGAAAAAAAAAGGAGGGGGAGGGAATGGGGAGGTGAAAGTAGAAATACAGCAGAGAGGTAAGAAAGTAACAGAACAGACCTTAGGGGTATTGAAATGGCATTCTGCAAGCAGAATCTACTGAGCTGCCTCATAGACCCAATAGCGTTGTGTTTTCATTTAGTGAAAGGAAAAGAGAGATGAGTAACAGGAAAGACACCACAACAAGCCCATCATTTGTGGAGGTCCCAGGTGCCATCCATGGTGCTCCCATGGGGCTCAAACCTAGGTCTTCACATGGTTATGCAAGTGCTCAGCTGTGTGAGTTGTCTCTCACCCATTCCCTTCAGTCATTCTTACAGCAGTTAGTCGCAGAAAAACTATCACATTCAAATGAAACAATGAAAAAAATTAATGCATAACTAAAATGGAAGCAATTTCCCATACACCAGAAAGTAAAGTAGAAATTTAAAGTCAATGCAAAGTGAATGAAATAGGATACACAATATTAGAAAATAAATTTGGAGGGCACACCCAGTTAAGCACACATAGTACAAAGCTTAAGGACTGGTGTAGAGACTCTAGTTTGAGCCCCTAGCTCCCCCAGCTGCAAGGGGGAAGCTCCCTCTCTCTCTCTCCTATGATAAACAGGGAATCTGAACAAAAGCCTCAATGTTTTTTGGTGCCAACTCAGAACCAGTTCACAGTACAAGTTCAGGGCCCCAAATATCAACAGTTCCTTTCTTTTTTTATAATAATAAAACAGTACACACACACACACACACACACACATGTTGGCTAATGATTCAGTGGGTATGTAAGGATTAGGAGATGGGGAGAGGTAGTAAATGAGTTAAAATTATTGGGGCCAAACAAATACCAGAAGATGGAGGGTGATTAAGCTTTGACTTTAAAGATGTCCTAAAAACCTTGTACAAACATCTGCAATTAATTTTATATACTACTTCACTATTAATATTTATCATTGGATTGCTTAACAAGAATGATATAAAATAAAACCAAGTAAAACACTGATAAAGTAGATTGAGCTATTAAAACAGGTTTATTTCTTCTTCCTCCTCTTGCATCAAATATTGAGGAGAAGATGAAGTCAGTCTCACTACAGTGTAGAAAGAAAATAATAAACATAGTTCCCATAGAGACATACAAACCAGCTTGAAGAAAACCTAAAAAGACAGTCAGTTGGAGTTTTGTCCTAAGAATCTGAATATGGGAACTCTATTTACACTTCTGCACCAATTTGTTTTGCAACCTTAGATGAGTCCCATTGAGGCTCAGTTTTTCCATAATTACAGTAATGATGATACTGGCATTTAAATTTATCTGTAGAGCACAGTTCAATCTGAGCAGCTGTTTTTTTGTTTTTTTTTTTTGTTTGTTTGTTTAATTTTATTTATTTTGATTCTGGGCAACATTACATTTGAAAAATGTGGTTTAAAAAAAACCAAAAAACCCCAAAGATGGCAACTTTGGAGCTGCAGATGCAATGAGGCCCGAGAAGCAGCAGCTTGCAACCCGGGATTCTCTGGATAGGGTATGATACTGGCCTCTCTGTAGGAGGGTGAACACAGTCTGGTCAGAGTGACACCAAAAAATAGTCCCTTAACTCACTCTTGGGCTGACAAATGGAGGCAAGGGTAAAACGGAAAATCTTTTGATTATTTCTGAGCTCACCTCAGCACCACCCCAGAATCATCCCCCCAGGGGCTATACAACCACTTCTAGCAGTCTTCCCAAAGAGCTATTTTCTTTACCAATATTCCTGGCTCACCAGGGGTGTAATTCCAACCCTCTTACTTTTTGTTTAACTTCCTTTTTTATTTTATTTTACTTTATTTATTTAAGAAAGGAGACATTAACAAAACCGTAGTATAGAAGGGGTACAACTCCACACAATTCCCATGACCCGATCTTCATATCCCATCTCATCCCCTGATAGCTTTCCCATTCTCTATCCCTGGGTCATTGTGGGTTGCAGAAGGTGGAAGGTCTGCCTTCTGTAATTGCTTCCCCACTGAACATGGGCGTTGACTGGTCAATCCATACCCAGCCTGCCTCTCTCTGTGGAAGCAGAGCTCCAGGACACATTGGTGGGGTCATCAGTCCAGGGAAGTCTGGTTGGCATCATGCTGGCATACAGAACCTTCTCTTTTTTTTTAAGTGGCTGGAGCTCTATTTGAGTGACAAAATACTACCTGACCAATAATAACCTCATCCCTGCCTGGGAAAACTACCCAGAGGGTTTTTGTTTGTTTGTTTTTTGGATACTTCTTATAATTGGCTATCTTTGCTAAGGCTTCCTGCAGCCAATGCAGGGCACTTCAAGCTGCAGACTGACTATTAGGGGTTTTTTACTATATTTTATCTTATTATTACTATTATTATATACATGTTTCCCTTTTCCATCCACCTTCTTCAGGTTGAACAAAATTAACTGTTGTTGTTTTTTCCATTGCTATGTGACTGGGTGTCCTATCAACTGTGAGTGAAACTTGTTTCTTTCTACCTCTTCCCTCCATTCTCCTTTTTCTCTCCTCCAAGTTAATTTAAAAAAAAAAGACCTCTTTCCTTTAACTCTTCTTCCTTTTTCTTCCTTTTTTTCTTTCTTCATTCCTTCCTTTCTTTTTTTCTTCTTTCCTCCTTTTGTTTTCTGAATTCACTGATACTTGTGAATTATTTTGGGAAAGAAATCTGACTTGGAGTGGACTCTGTGTCTGTGTGTTGTCTCTACTTGTATTTCTCCTCTTTCTATCCCTAGAATTTATAGTGGAAAATAGATTTGCATAATTGTCTATTCTTGCTTTCCCTTTTTTCCTTTCTCTTTCTTTCTCTTTTGTTCAGTTGCTATTTTTTCTTGGACTAGACGTTTGGTATTGGTTGAGCTGCATCAATCATTGCTTCAGTTACTACTGTTGTAATTTCTGAGGTTGGTGACAGCATTTGTCATAAAGGTCTTTAGTATAGTGTGGCTTGTACTCAAAGCACAACAACTGAAGAACGACAGAACAAAAAATAAATAAAAACCACATCAATAAAAATAAGTGGGTAGATCAAGAGCAAATAAAACTGCTACCACAATGAATCAAGACAGGAGCCCAGAAGAAATTCCAAATCAGTCAGAAGTAACCATAGATAATAAAAGTATGCAAGCAACAGTAAACCTAATAATCACAGAAATGAAGGCAACTATGGAGGAAAGGCTATAAGAATTAGGAAACAACATATGAGACCCTCAAAAAAAATACAAGCTACCTCAAGGTAATTATAGAAACTAAAGCTGAAATAGCTAAGCTAAAAGGTCAATTAGCATAAAAGCTAATACTACAACTGTACTGAAGAAAGAAGCTGAGGGGAGGGAAAGCAGATTAACATAATTAGCCAGACAGAGGATAAGATATATATATAAAAAAAAGACAGAGGTAAAAGAGCTCAAAAAGAGATTGAGAGACACTGAAAACAACAGAGACATATGGGATAATCTCAAAAAAAAAAAGCAACATTCATATAATTGGCCTACCAAAGGAAGAAAGAGGAAGGGGAGGTAAACATTCTAGAGAAATTATAGAAGAAAACTTCTCAGACCTAAACAACAGAAAGGACATTAAGATTCAAGAGGCCCATAGAGAACCAAACAGAATCAACCCAGACCTGAATACACCAAGACACATCATAGTTACAATGAAAAGAAGTAAGAATAAAGAAAGGATCCTAAAGGCTGCAAGTGAAAAACAAAAGGACACATACAGGGAAAAACCCATAAGACGTTCAGCAGACTTCTCCACTTAAACTCTAAAAGCCAGAAGAGAATGGCAAGATATCTATCAAGCACTCAATGAAAAAGGGTTTCAACCAATGATAATATATCCTGCTAGACTTTCATTCAATACAGATGGAGGGATCAAAACCATCTCAGACAAACAACAGTCACAGGAGGTAACCATCACCAAGTCTGCTTTGAAAGAGGTATTAAAGATCTCCTATAAACAAGAACATCACTATAATACTTGCCATATATCAGAGCAGATAAAGAATTGTTGAATACTGGCACTACAATACATTCAGTCCATAATATCAATAAATGTCAATGGATTAAATTCACCCATTAAAAAGCACAGAGTGGGAGGATGGATCACACAACCCAACCATATGATGCTTGCAAGAATCCCACCTGACCCAGCAAGACAAACACAGACTTAACGTGAAAGAATGGAAAACTATCATACACACTAATAGACCACGAAAAAGGCAGGAACCGCCATTCTCATCTCTCACACTATAGAATTTAAAATAAGATAATAAAAGATAGGCAAGCCCATTACATAATGATTAGAGGATCAATCAACCAAGAAGATTTAACAATTATTAACATTTATGTACCCAATGAGGGACAATCTAAATACATCAAACACCTATGCAAAGAACTACAAAAATACGTCAATAGTAATAAAATAATAGTGGAAGACTTCAACACCTCATTCTCACTGTGAGACAGACCAATGAAGCAGAGAATCAACAAAGAAACAAGAGAATTCAATGAAGAGATGGACATACTAGACCTGGACATTTTCAAAGTCTTTCACACGATAACATTGGAATACACATTCTTTTCAAATCCACATAACACATACTCAAGGATAGACCACATATTAGGCCACAAAGACAGTACCAACAAATTCAAGAGCATTGAAATCATCCCAAGTATCTTCTCAGACCACAGTGGAGTAAAGCTAACATTCAACAACAAAAAGAAAATTACTAAAGGTCACATAATTTGGAAACTCAAAAACATACTGCTTAAAATCACTGGGTCAGAGAGACACTCAAGGAAGAAATTCAAATGTTCCTGGAAACAAATGAAAATGAAGGCACAAGTTATCAAAATATTTGGGACACAACTAAAGCAGTATTGAGAGGGGAAACTCATAGCTACACAATAACATATTAGAGAACAATAAAAAGCTCAAATAAATGACCTTACTGTACACTTCAAGGACTTAGAGAAAAAGGAGCAAAGGGACCCTAAAGCAACCAGAAGGGTGGAGTCACTAAAATTAGAACAGAAATAAACAACATCAAAAATAAGAGAAACATACAAAAGATCAATGAAGCCAAATGTTGGTTCTTTGAAAAATTAAACAAGATTGACAAACCCCTAGCTAGACTCACTAAAAATAGAGAGAAGACCCAAATAAATATAATTTTAAATGATAGAGGAGATATCACAACTGACACCACAGAAATCCAGAAAATCAAGTGGAACTTCTATGAAGAATTATATGTCACCAAGCTAGAGAATCTGGAAGAAATGGAAGAATTCATTGAGACATATACCCTTCAAAACTGAACCAAGAAGAACTACAACAACCTAAATGCACCAATCACAGGCAAAGAAATCAAAACAGTTATTAAGAATCTTCCCAACAACAAAAGTCCTGGACCAGATGGCTTCACAAATGAATTCTACATAACCTTCAGGAAACAGCTAATACCTATACTTCTAAAGCTCTTCCACAAGATCAAAGAAAAAGGAACACTCCCTTTCACCTTCTATGAACCAACATCACCCTGATACCAAAAGCAGATAGAGATATAACAAAAAAGGAAAACTACAGACCAGTATCTCTGATGAACATAGATGCCAAAATGTTAAACAGGATCCTGGCCAACCAGATACAGTAGTATATCAAAAAGATTTTTAATCATGACCAAGTGGGATTTATCCCAGGAATGTAAGGCTGGTTCAACATACATAAGTCAAACAATGTCATTCACCACATCAATAAAAACAACACCAAAACCCACGATTATCTCAATAGATGCAGAGAAAGCCTTTTACATAATCCAACACCCATCCATGCTCAAAAAACTACTAAAATGGAAATAGATGGGAAATTCCTCAAGATAGTGGAGTCCATATATAGCAGACCTACAGCCAACATCATGCTCAATGGACAGAAGCTGAAAGAATTCCCCCTCATATTGGGGACTAGACAGGGCTGTCTATTATCACCATTACTGTTCAACATAGTTTTGGAAGTTCTTGCCATAGAAATCAGGAAAGAGAAAGAAATCAAAGGAAATTGGGGGTTCCTGGAAGATGGCGGACTGAGAAGCTGCTAGAGGCTTGAGCTCTGATCACATCTTCTGGAAACGGTAGGATTTTCTGCCTTTAGTAGGCCAATCAATAAGGGGTCCTAGCGGTGACACCAAGGGGGTGACTATAACTTAATTTGGGTTAAGAATTAGAGTAAAGGTGGCACGAACTAGCGGGCAGGCTGCTCCAGACTTCCCAGGCAGTGTCGGGCAAGGCGGGTGCGCCGGGCATTGTCCTCAGCCCGGGAAGGTGGCTCCTCCGCAGGTTGCAGAGCGCTGCTGGGCGGCTGACAGAGGACCGGGAGGGAGCACTGTAGCTCGGGGCTTTCTCTTGGGAGTCTCCGGGGACCACCGCGACCATGAGGGCGGATCCGAGGACTTCTTGCGTACAGCTCTCATTGGATCAAAAGGACTTGGAGCTAGTTTTCATTTTTGAGAAATCCTTTAAAAAATTCTGGAGGGGGGGGCTTTCCCAGAAGATGGTGGACTGAGAAGCTGCTAGGGGCTGAGCTCCAACCACATCTCCTGGAAAGGGTAGGATTTTCTGCCTTTAGCAGGCCAGCCAATAAGGGGTCCTAGCGGTGACACCAAGGAGGTGACTATAACTTAATTTGGGTTAAGAATTAGAGTAGGGAAAAAGGGGGGGAAATTTTTTTTTCTTCCTTTTAATTTTCAAGCATACCTCCTTCCCGCCCCCCCAAGCAGTCCCTGGGGACCAGCTCCTAGCAGGATCCCCCACACCATCAAACAGGGTGCTTTTTTGAATTCACTGATACACATTTGGGAATTTCCTTTCACTGCTCTTTAATTACAGCTCTTTTTCTTATCTTCTCCCTTTTCTCTCTCGTGTCTCTCTCTCTCTCTCTCTCTTTTAATCTTGTCATACACTTCTTCCTTCTTCTTTGCATTTCTGAATTTGTGAATTATTTTGGGGAAGAAATCTGACTCAGAGTGGACTCTCTATGTGTGTATCTCTGCTCTAGTTCCCTTTCCCCTCTTGTTAACCCTAGAATATACAGTGGACAGTAGATTTGCATAACTGTCTATTCTTGCTAGCCTTTCTTTCTTTTCACTTTGTTCACTGGGATGTGGTTACTATATTTTCATGGACTGGAGAAATTGTTTGGCTTACTGGTAATGATTAAACTACTTCAATACTTGCTTCAGTTGCTACTGTAATTCCTGAGGTTGGTGAGTGCAATTGTCATAAAGGTATTTAGCACAGGGTTACTTGTACTCAAGAACAACAACTGAGGAACAACAGAGCATATAAAAAAAGAAACACATAAATAAAAAAAATGGGTAGATCAAAAACAAATAAAACTGCTACTCCAATGAATGAAGACAAGAGCCCAGAAGAAATTACAAATCAGCCAGAAGCAACCATAGATAAGAAAAGTATGCAAGCAATAATAAACTTATTAATCACAGAAATGAAAACAACACTGGAGGAAAGGAATGGCAGTATTAGGGAAACAACAGTTGAAACCCCCAAGGGAAATACTGATTATCCTGAGGCAGTTAGAGAACTGAAAGCTGAAATAGCTGTAATGAAGAAAGAAGCTGAGGCAAGGGAAAGCAGACTAACAGAAGCAGAAAACAGAATTAGTCAGACAGAGGATGAGTTAGAGAAAACGAAGAAAGAGGTGAAAGAGCTTAAAAAGAGATTGAGAGACACTGAAAACAACAACAGAGACATGTGGGGTGATCTCAAAAGAAGTAACATTTGTATAATTGGCCTGCCAGAGGAAGAAAGAGAGGAAGGGGAAACAAACATTCTAGAGGAAATAATAGAAGAAAACTTCTCAGACCTGAAAAACAGAAAGGATATCAAGATTCAAGAAGCCCACAGAGTACCAAACAGAATTAACCAAGACCTGAAGACACCAAGACACATCATAGTCACAATGAGAAGAAGTAAGGATAAAGAAAGGATCCTAAAGCTGCAAGAGAGAAACAAAAAGTCACATACAGGGGAAAACCCATAAGATTATCTGCAGATTTCTCCACTCAAACTTTAAAAGCCAGAAGGAAATGGCAAGATATCTATCGAGCCCTGAATGAAAAAGGGTTTCAACCAAGGATAATATATCCTGCTAGACTTTCATTCAAACTAGATGGAGGGATCAAAACCTTCTCAGATAAACAACAGTTAAAGGAGGCAACCATCACCAAGCTGGCCCTGAAAGAGGTTCTAAAAGACCTCTTATAAACAAGAACATCACTATAATACTTGCAATATATCAGAGCAAACAAATTTTTTTTTGAACAATGGCACTACAATACATTAAATCCATAATATCAATAAATGTCAATGGCTTAAACTCACCCAACAAAAGGCACAGGGTGGGGGATGGATCAGAAAACATAACCCAACCATATGCTGCTTGCAAGAATCCCATCTGTCACAACAAGATAAACACAGACTTAAAGTGAAAGGACGGAAAACTATCATACAGGCTAACGGAACACAAAAAAGGGCAGGAACAGCCATCCTCATCGCAGACACAATAGATTTTAAATTAAATAAAGTAATAAAAGATAGGCAAGGACATTACATAATGAATAGAGGATCAATCAGCCAAGAAGACTTAACAATTATTAACATCTATGCACCCAACGAGGGACCACTAAGTACATTAAGCACCTACTGAAAGAATTTCAAAAATACATCAATAGTAATACAATAATAGTGGGAGACTTCAATACCCCACTCTCACACTTAGAAAGATCAACAAAACAGAGAACCAATAAAGATACAAGAGAATTGAATGAAGAGATCGACAGACTAGACCTCTTGGACATTTTCAGACTCCTCCACCCCAAAAAACTGGAATACACCTTCTTTTCAAATCATCCCAAGTATCTTCTCAGACACAGTGGAGTAAAACTAATATTTAACAACAAACAGAAAATTATTAAAAGACACAGAATTTGGAAACTAAACAACATGCCCCTTAGGAACCACTGGGTCAGAGACTCACTCAAGCAGGAAATTCAAATGTTCCTGGAAACTAATGAAAATGAAGACACAACCTATCAAAACATTTGGGACACAGCTAAAGCAGTACTGAGAGGGAAACTTATAGCCATACAATCACATATTAAACACCAAGAAGAAGCTCAAATGCTTACTGCACACCTCAAGGACTTAGAGGAAGAGGAAAAAAGGAACCCTAAAGCAACCAGAAGTACAGAAATCACTAAAGTTAGAGCAGAAATAAACAACATCGAAAATAAAAGAACCATACAAAAGATCAATGAAGCCAAATGTTGGTTCTTTGAAAGATTAAACAAAATTGACAAACCCCTAGCCAGACTCAGCAAACAAAAAAGAGGGAAGACTCAAATTACTAGAATTGTAAACGATGGAGGAGATATCACAACTGACACCACAGAAATCCAGAGAATCCTGCGAAACTTCTATAAACAACTATATGCCACCAAGCTAGAGAATCTGGAAGTAATGGAACAACTCCTAGAAACCTATGCCCTTCCAAAACTGAACCAAGAAGAACTACAAAATTTAAATGCACCAATTACAGACAAAGAAATTGAAACCGTTATTAAGAATCACCCCAACAACAAAAGTCCTGGACCAGATGGCTTCACAAATAAATTCTACAAAACTTTCAGGAAACAGTTAATACCCATACTTCTTAAGCTATTCCATAAGATTGAAGAAACAGGAATACTCCCTTCTACCTTCTATGAAGCCAACATCACCCTGATACCAAAATCTGATAGAGACAGAATAAAAAAGGAAAACTACAGACCAATATCGCTGATGAACATAGATGCCAAAATATTAAACAAGATGTTGGCCAGCTGGATACAGCAACATATCAAAAAGATTGTTCATCACGACCAAGTGGGATTCATCCCAGAAATGCAAGGCTGGTACAACATCCATAAGTCAATCAATGTCATTCACCACATCAATAAAAGCAAAACCAAAAACCACATGATTATCTCAATAGATGCAGAGAAAGCCATTGACAAAATCCAACACCCTTTCATGCTCAAAACTCTACAAAAAATGGGAATAGATGGGAAATTCCTCAAGATAGTGGAGTCTATATATAGCAAACCTGCAGCCAACATCATACTCAATGGACAGAAGCTGAAAGCATTCCCCCTCAGATCGGGGACTATACAGGGCTGTCCACTGTCACCGTTACTCTTCAACATAGTATTGGAAGTTCTTGCCATAGCAATCAGCAAAGAGAAAGAAATCAAAGGAATACAGATTGGAAGGGAAGAAGTCAAGCTTTCACTATTTGCAGATGATATGACAGTATACATAGAAAGATCTAATGAATCCAGCAGAAAATTACTAGAAGTTATTAGGCAATATAGCAAGGCATCAGGCTACAAAATCAATGTACAAAAATCAGTGGCATTTCTTTATGCAAACACTAAATCTGTAGAAGAAGACATCCAGAAATCATTCCCATTTACTGTTTCAGCAAAATCAATCAAATACCTAGGAATAAAGTTGACCAAAGAAGTGAAAGACTTGTATGCTGAAAACTATGAGTCACTACTCAAGGAAATAGAAACTGATACCAAGAAATGGAAAGATATCCCATGCTCATGGATTGGAAGAATAAATACCATCAAAATGAATATTCTCCCCACAGCCATATACAAATTTAATGCAATACCCATCAAAGTTCCACCAAGCTTCTTTAAGAGAATAGAACAAACACTACAATCATTTATCTGAAACCTGAAAACACCTAGAATTGCCATAACCATCTTGAGGAAAAGAAACAGAAATGGAGGCATCACACTCCCAGACCTTAAACTATATTATAAAGACATCATCATCAAAACAGCATGGTACTGGAACAAAAATAGGCACACAGACCAGTGGAACAGAATTGAAAGCCCAGAAATAAATCCCCACACCTATGGACATCTAATCTTTGATAAGGGGGCCCAAAGGATTAAATGGAAAAAGGAGGCTCTCTTCAATAATGGTGATGGGAAAACTGGGTTGTAACATGCAGAAGAATGAAATTGAACCACTTTATCTCACCAGAAACAAAAATCAACTCCAAATGCATCAAAGACCTAGATGTCAGACCAGAAACAATCAAATACTTAGGGGAAAACATTGGTAAAACACTTTCCCACATACACCTCAAGGACATCTTTGATGAATCAAACCCAATTGCAAGGAATACTAAAGCAGAAACAAACCAATGGGACTACATCAAATTGAAAAGCTTCTGCACATCCAAAGAAACTATTAAACAAACAAAGAGACCCCTCACAGAATGGGAGAAGATCTTCACATGCCATACTTCAGACAAGAAACTAATCACCAAAATATATAAAGAGCTCAGCAAACTTAGCACCAAAAAAGCAAATGACCCCATCCAAAAATGGGCAGAGGATATGAACAAAACATTCACCTCAGAGGAGATCCAAAAGGCTAACAAACATATGAAAAACTGCTCTAGGTCACTGACTGTCAGAGAAATGTAAATTAAGACAACACTAAGATACCACCTCACTCCTGTAAGAATGGCATACATCAAAAGGACAGCAGCAACAAATGCTGGAGAGGATGTGGGGACAGAGGAACCCTTTTACATTGCTGGTGGGAATGTAAATTGGTCCAGCCTCTGTGGAGAGCAGTCTGGAAAACTCTCAGAAGGCTAGACATGGACCTTCCATATGATCCAGTAATTCCTCTCCTGGGGCTATACCCCAAGGACTCCATAACACCCAACCAAAAAGATGTGTGTACTCCTATGTTCATAGCAGCACAATTCATAATAGCTAAAACCTGGAAGCAACCCAAGTGCCCAACAACAGATGAGTGGCTGAGAAAGCTGTGGTATATATACACAATGGAATACTATGCAGCTATCAAGAACAATGAACTCACCTTCTCTGACCCATCTTGGACAGAGCTAGAAAGAATTATGTTAAGTGAGCTAAGTCAGAAAGATAAAGATGAGTATGGGATGATCCCACTCATCAACAGAAGTTGAGTAAGAAGATCTGAAAGGGAAACTAAAAGCAGGACCTGACCAAATTGTAAGTAGGGCACCAAAGTAAAAACCCTGTGGTGAGGGGTAGACATGCAGCTACCTGGGCCAGTGGGGGGTGGGAGTGGGTGGGAGGGATGGGTCACAGTCTTTTGGTGGTGGTAATGGTGTTTATGTACACTCCTAGCAAAATGTAGACATATAAATCAGTAGTTAATATGAGAGGGGGAAAATCAGTTGTATGTCTCAAAGTTTCTCAAAACACAAACTGAATCTTTTTAATATATAGGCTGTGTATTTGATATGCGGACTCTCTCAAAAGTCTAGACCAAGTAGATTAGAAGCATCCAATAGCACAGATATATACAAGATACTGGATACTGTACAGCAAACCCTAACAAAAGGACTTTTCAAAGTTAACCCAATTACCAAATAATGTGATGATAACATTAACTATCGATTGTCTTTTTGAACCCTAAGACAGCAGGAACCTCACATCTCCACTATAGATGCCCTACTTCCCCCAGTCCTGGCACCCTTGGATAGGGCCCACTTTCCCGTATACCTCTCCCAATCCATACCAAATAATATAGCATCTGCCGATCACAACCTAACCAACGCAACGATTGCCACCTCAACATGCTTCATTTCAGACTGTGTCCAGAGACTTCACGTGTGTAATGACAACCCTTCAGCTTCATTACTCGGGTTAGACCTTTCCTTTTATAGTACACTCTAGTTTCATCTCAAGTGGTTCACTTTCTAACAAAGTCCCATAACCTAGATATACACCAGTTTCTGTGAGAGAGAGCTTATGTTCACACGTATCCATAAACTACTGCAAAATATATACCTGAAAGCAGAAGTACACTAGAGTTTGCAGTGAGTACCTCCCTGACACTTCCTCTCCACTATTCCAAGCTTTGAGTCCATGATTGCTCAACAATTTGTTTGGCTTCGTATGTTAACTCTCTTTTCAATCACCAGGTTCCAGATGCCACCAGGATGCTGGCCAGGCTTCCCTGTATTGAAGACCCCTCCAATGTGTCCTGGAGC
The DNA here is from genome assembly GCF_950295315.1 of Erinaceus europaeus. Lineage (NCBI taxonomy): Eukaryota > Metazoa > Chordata > Mammalia > Eulipotyphla > Erinaceidae > Erinaceus > Erinaceus europaeus. Next base: position 37,934,405 of record NC_080170.1, read on the forward strand.
TCAGCTTCCCCAGAGACACACCCTACTAGGGAAAGAGAGAGGTAGACTGGTAGTATGGACTGACCAGTCAATACCCATGTTCAGCAGGGAAGCAATTACAGAAGCCAGACCTTCGACCTTCTGCAACCCTCAATGACCCTGGGTCCATGCTCCCAGAGGGATAGAGAATGGGAAAGCTATCATGGGAGGGGGTGGGTTATGGAGATTGGGTGGTGGGAATTGTGTGGAGTTGTACCCCTCCTACCTTATGGTTTTGTTCATTAATCCTTTCTTAAATAAAAAATTTAAAAAAAAAGAAATCAAAGGAATACAGATAGGAAGGGAAGAAGTCAAGTTCTCACTATTTGTAAATGATATGATAGTATACATAGAAAAACCTAAAGAATTCAGCAGAAAACTTTTGGAAATCATTAGGCAATATAGCAAGGTGTCAGGCAACAAAATCAGTATACAATAATCAGTGGTATTTCTTTTTGCAAATTCTGAATCTGAAGAGGAAGATATCCAGAAATCACTCCCATTCCCTGTTGCAGCAAAATCAGTGAAATACCTAGGAATAAAGCTGACCAAAGAAGTGAAAGACTTCTGTACTGAAAACTATGAGTCACAATTCAAGGAAACAAATTGATACAAAGAAATGGAAAGACATCCCATGCTCATGGATTGGAAGAATTAATATCATCAAAACTAATGTTCCCCCAAGAGCCATAAATAAAGTTAATACAATACCCATCAAAGTTCCACCAAGCTTCTTTAAGAGAATAGAACAAAAACTACAATCATTTATCTGGAACCAGAAAACACCTGGAATTGTCAAAAACATCTTGAGGAAAAGAAACAGAAGTGGAGGCATCACACTCCCAAATCTCAAACTACATTATAAGGCCAATCATAGCAGCCTGGTACTGGAACAATATAGGCACACATACTAGTGGAACAAAATTGACAGCCCAGAACTAAACCCCCACACCTATGGACCTCTAATCTTTGATAAGGGGGCCCAAAATATTGAAAGGAGGGAGGAGGCTATCTTCAATAAATGGTGCTGAGAAAACTGGGTTGAAACATGCAGAAGAATGAAATGGAACCACTTTATCTTGCCAGAAATGAAAATCAACTCCAAGTGGACCAAGGACCTGGATGTTAGACCAGAAACTATCAAAAACTTAGAGGAAAACATTGGTGGAACACTTTCCCACCTAAACTTCAAGAACATCTTTGATGATAAAAACTCATTTGCAAGGAGAACTAAAGTAGAAGCCAATCAATGGGACTACATCAAATTGAAAACCTTCTGCACAACCAAAGAAACTACCACACAAACAAAGAGACCACTCACAGAATGGGAGATTTTCACATTCCATACATCAGACAAGAGACAAATCACCATAACATACACATAGCTCAGCAAACTTAGCAACAAAAAAGCAAATGACTCCATCCAAAAAATGGGCAGAGAATATGAACAGAACATTCACTACACAAGAGATCCAAAAGGCTAACAAACTCATGAAAAATTGCTCCAGGTCACTGATTGTCAAGAGAAATGCAAATAAAGAAACCATTGATATAACACCTCACCCCTGAGAGAATGGCATACATTAAAAAGGACAGCAGTAACAAATCCTGGAGAGGCTGTGGGGACAGAGGAAGCCTTCTGCACTGCTGGTGGGAATGTAAATTCATCTAATCTATGTGGAGAGCAGTCTGGAGAATTCTCACAAGGCTAGACATAGACCTTCCATATGACCCAGTAATTCCTCTCCTAGGGATATACACCAAGGACTCCATAACACCCAACCAAAAAGATATGTGTACTCTATGTTGATAGCAGCACAATTCATAATAGCTAAAACCTGGAAGCAACCCAGGTGCCCAACAAAAGAAGAGTGACTGAGAAAGCTGTGGTATATATACACAGTGGAATACTATGCAGCTATTAAGAACAAGTAATGGGTCACCTTCTCTGACCCATCTTTTATGGAGCTAGAAGGAATTATGTTAAGTGGGCTAAGTCAGAAAGATAAAGATGAGTATGAGATGATCTCACTCATCAACAGAAGTTGAGAAAGAAGAACAGAAGGAGAAACTAAAAGCAGGATTTGACTAAATCTGGAGTAGTGCACCAAAGTAAAAACCCTGGCAGTGGTAGATAGCATAATGGTTATGCGAACAAACTCTCATGTCTCCAGAGTCCCAGGTTCAATCCCCTGCACCACCATAAACCAGAGCTGATCAGTGCTCTGGTTAAAAAAAAAAAAAAGTAAAAACCCTAGTGTGAGAGTGAGGGTGGATATTCAGCTTTCTGGGACAGCAAGCAGTTGGGGGGTGGGTGGGATGAGACACAGTCTTTTGGTAGTGGGAATAGTGTTTATGTACACTCCTATTAATTTTTAGTCATATGAATCACTATTTCATTAATATGAGGGGGAAAATTGATTGTTATGTCTCAAACTTTTTAAAGCACAGACTGAGTCTTTTTAATACATAGGCTACGTCTTTGATATGTTGACTCTCTCATAGGCCTACACCAGGAAGAACAGAAGCAACTGGTGGCACAGGTATGTACAAATAATGTCAAAGGACAGAAATTATTGGTGATGTTGTATATGATACAGCAAATCCTAACAAAGGGATTTTTCAAAGTTAACCCAGTTACCAAATAATGTGATTATAACAATAACTATCTATTGTCTTCTTAACCCTAAGACTGCAAGAACATCCCATCTCCACTATAGAGCCTATATTTCCCCCAGTTCTGGAACTTCTAGGGTGGGGCAGACTTTCCTGCATGCTTCTCTCAATTCATACCAAATGATATTGCATCCACTGATCCAAACCTAATCAACGCAGCGAGTACCACCTCAGCATGCTTCACTTCAGACTGTGTCCAGAGACTTCAGGCATAGAATGTCAACTCTTCACCCTCATTACTCAGGTGAGACCTTTTCTTTCATGGTATTCTGTAATTCCATTCTAGGTGGTTCACTTCCTAACCAAGTCCCAAAACCTAGATATAGACCAGGTGCCATGAGATAGAGCATATGTTCACATGTATCCGTAAATTAGGGCAAAATGTGGTCCGGGGGGTGGTGCAGTAGATAAACCATCAGACTCTCAAACATGAAGTCCTGAGTTCAATCCCCGGCAGCATATGTACCAGAGTGATGTCTGGTTCTTTCTCTCTCCTCCTGTTTCTCATTAATAAATAAATAAATAATGTTAAAAAAATAATAGCAAACTAATTTTAAAAAAAGGGGCAAAATATATACCTGAAAGCAAAAGTACACAATAATCTGCAGTGAGTCAGTATAAAGTTACTAATGAAATAGTATTTAATTAGACTTAAATTTTACTTCCTATTTAAATTCCTTAAATTTTACTTCCTCATTTACTTCCTATTACAGTTCTCTCACTCCAAAGCTAACCTTAGCAAAGCAATGACTGCAAAAGCTGAGTAAGGGCAAGAGACTGGCATACTTTAATGATGACCCTTTAGTCACTATCAGGCCACCCCATCAGCTGGGGCCATATACGGGGAGTCCTGAGATTCCCAAACAAACATGATGGGCCTAGAACTCAAATAAATCCCTTTCTCTATTGTTAATGGTCATCTCTGTCAGGAACAACACAATAGACACCTTGTTCCCCCCCCCCATAGGACCTTGCCCTCAACGTGGATCAACAACAGTAGAGAATATTCCATCCTCTGAAGGGAGGATGGACAACATACTCTATGCTACATCTGAGGAAGATGGGTCGATATTAGGGCAGCTTGGAATGTTTCTACTCATGACCACAGAATGTGAGCTCATATATACAGGGATGCAGAGGTCACATAGCCTCCTAAGATGAATATGGGCCCCAGACCAAATCAAATTGATGGAGTTTACAGTCAACAATATTTATACCCCTTTCCCATATTAGGGAGCTACTTTCTTCCCTGATACAACTTTCTGTTCCTTTTCCAGCCATGACATAATCTCCCCAGACAATAACTTGGTTCCACATGCATATCAGATTTCAAGCTCAGGGAAAAAACAAAAACTAGTATAGCCACAGACACTTTGGAATATAACTAAAATATGTCTACTAGCTATCTACAAAATGGAGAACTGCCCCCCAATTCTTCATCTGCACTATTCCAGCCTTTTAGGTTCATGATTGTTGTTTGGCTTTGTATGTTAACTCTCTTTTCAGGCACCAGGTTCCAGATGCTAGCAGGATGTAGCCAGACTTCCCTGGACAGACAACCCCACCAATGTGCCTTGGAGTCTGCTTCCCCAGAACTCTTCCCCAACAAGGAAAGAGACAGACAGACTGGGAGTACAGATCGACCTGTCAAAGCCCATGTTTATTGGGGAAGCAGTTACAAAAGCCTGACATTCCACCTTCTGCACCCCACAGTGCCCTTGGGTCCATACTCCCAAAGGGATAAAGAATAGGAAAGCTGGGAGTCGGGCTGTAGCACAGCGGGTTAAGCGCAGGTGGCACAAAGCACAAGAACCAGCATAAGGATCCCGGTTGTAGCCACGGCTCCCCACCTGCAGGGGAGTCGCTTCACAGGCGGTGAAGCAGGTCTGCAGGTGTGTCTATCTTTCTCTCCTCCTCTCTGTCTTCCCGTCCTCTCTCCATTTCTCTCTGTCCTATCCAACAATGACAACAACAATAATAACTACAACAATAAAACAACAAGGGCATCAAAGGGAATAAATAAATAAAATAAATATTAAAAAAAATTTTTTTTAAGAATAGGAAAGCTATCAGGGGAGGGGATAGGATATAGAGATATGGTGGTGGCAATTGTGTGGAGTTGTACTCCTCTTATCCTATGGTTTTGTCAATGCCTCCTTTTTATCAATTAAAAAAAATTAAAATTAAAAAACCCACACAATTTGATAATCACTGAGTGAGATATTCTCTGAGCAATTATTTTAGCCCTTTAAGGATTCCTAATTATAACAAAACCTACAACTCAGACTTGAGATGGTGGAGCAGGGACAGGAGAGTCTTTATAAAAATAAAAAAATAAAAACTCTTATTCTGTCTTAGGTTAATGTCCAGTTTTCTTTCATTTTTTAAGGCAAAATGTATGCAATTGTACTACCAAAGATTCATTTTGTCAACAGAGCTCAGTACTGCTATAGTGAGTTCTCCTGTATATCAAAGGATATACTTCAGTTTCCTTTTATAAAATGTGCAGTTCCTTTGTCAGTAATGATTTGCCTAGCCAAAAGCACATATAAAGAATAGTTACAAGTTATATTTTTGTTCCTAAACTTCTACTTTATTCAATGAATATTAATAGAATACTAATAAAGCAGAAGAAGAAATCTGTCCATTGACTAATTGCTGCCTTCTGCATCAGGGTGGATTCTACTTCAGAAATGTACACAATTTAGAATTGTTAGGCATATTATTTGCTACAGGAAACCAGTTCACTTGCTGCATTCCAAGTACTCTGCCTCACCAGGAAGAACCAATCACAGGTCTTTCAGTTATGGATTCCATGTGGGTGAGCAATTTGTTTACAGTTAGTTCAGCAAGAATGCTTTTTCATATCTGAATCTCAGACTACTACAGAGAGTACTATAATTACTGTGCTATTGGATCCTAGGCTTTCTGAAGTCCATACTTGAACATGCTTCATACTAGTTGCTTTGCTACAGGGAAACTCACAAGAAGACTTTATTTTTCTCTACCACCATATTTTGTCTTTATGGGTAATATAAAAAATACTTGTCTTCTTCTTCCATATCCCTTTTGTTGAGAGTTTACCTGCATTAAGGAATAATTATAATACCAAGCCAAGCAAACAAAAAAAAAACATTTTAAATCAGCAAACAAAATAAAGAACAAACTTCCTAAGGCAGCAGAAACTGTATATAATCATAATGACAGCAGAAAGACATGTTATTCTTTCCTCCTCCTCAAAGTGTTAAATATTCTGAGTAACAAAATTTTGTACTCACCAAGTCTTTTAAAGTTTTCATATGTGTGTATATCCACAGAACTTTCCAAGGTTCCTCAACATCATCTGGAAGTGGTGTATAAACATAGTAAGCCACAATGGCCCCCACAATCAGAAGCAAAACTGTCCCTCTCCCCATAATGTGTCCTCTGTCTACTTGGTGGCACAGCTAAAATACTTTTGAAACACAAGATGTTGAAATTTAATGCCCAGATTTGCTCCCAGCATGCAATATTTTCTAAGTTTCTGAATACATGTTCCAACTCTCCTGTCACTTCATAGATTGCTCAGAAATAACAAACATAAAGTACAAAGGTGGAGTTGTGAAAGCAGATACTTTGCACTGTCTGAAATTCTGCCAAATCCCTCCACCCTATGTTGCTAAGCAATCAGGGAAACAAATACTTATTGCACAATAATTACATACAGAATGTTCATTAGAAATTAAGTCTGTAGGAAAATATAGAAAACCAAGGATATGTTTCAAATATCAGATCTTACAGGAGGAAGGGCTAGATTTTGAGTACTGAGAGTGTTAACAAGGAAGATGGACACAATCTGGGAAAATTACACAGCAGTCATTCAGGTAGCTAAAAGTTTTGATTACCCACAGTGTACTCCAAGCAGGGCACTAAAACAATCAATTAATCCTTGATAATGCTGTTGGCACACTCAGAGAGACTAAGACTGAGGAGAGTTCAGGAAGTAGTAAAATCTCCTTCATTAGCATGGAGTGAAACTGGTACAGGCGTCCAGATGAGTACATTAAAACCTCATATGTTTCAGTATTTAGTTGAGTTCAGATTACAGATGGAGTTGAGATGAAGAGAAGAACCTGCCAAATCAGAGAAATTCTGACCTTTAGGTTCCTGATTATCAAACACATTGCTCTGCTTTATATCTTACTGCTTTTCAGCCACCAAGTTGCAGATGCTACTATGATACCATCCTGACTTCCCTGGGAAGATGACCTCACCAATGTGTCCTGGAATCCCATTCCTCCTGAGTCCTACAACACTAGGGAAAGATAGAGACCTAGGCTGAGGGTGTGGATCAACCTGTCAATACTCATGTCCAGTGGAGAAGCAATTACAGAAGGCAGACCTTCCATCTTCTGAACCCCATGAGGAATTTTGGTTCATACTTCCAGAGGGATAAATAATAGGGACACATCTCATGAAGGGATGGGATATGGAATTCTTATGGTGGGAATCACTTGGAATTATACCCCTCCTATCCCACAATCTTGTTAATCATTATTAAATCATAAAAATAATAAAAAGAAAGCCAAATGTTGTAGATACTCCCTGTTCACTGAATTCCCATATATATGCCCCCTCTGCATCTTTTAGGTATCTTCTTTTGCAGGTGAGTTGATAGGGCAAACACTAAGCAAATGGACTTGACAGAAAGACTATGTTATTAATTCCAGACACAAGTAGTTAATATTCACAAGGCCTGGAGTGATTTTTCAAAATACCAACAACACAAAATACTGGGTTTTGTTCAGTTTTCCCAAATGCACCAAGAAAGTTATATTACCCATTCTGCTATAGAGAAGCTGAGACACAGGGAAGAATGAAGTTTTACCCATGATCACAAAGCTTGTTAAATAATCATTATGGCTTCCTAATTATCAGCTCTCCTATTAAGAACCAAAGTCTAGACCTCACCAGTGTGTCCTGAAGCCCCATCTATTCAAAAACCTACCACAACAGGGAACAAAACAAACAGGCTGGAGGTATGGATCATACTTTGAGTGTATGGTTGGGAAAGAGTATAGTTGTGCAACTAGAATAGAGTTTCTGTTCACTTAACTTGAAAAACAAGTCATATTACATGTTTGTTCTTCTGACACTGATGGTTCAAATTATGATTTATTTGATGTTGATTCTTGGTCAGGTACATACAGAAATCTATAAACATTTTAGAATCTCTCACTTCTTATTCATTTTGTAGCAATAAGTTTACAGAGACCATTGGGAATGTATAAACAAAGTGTTATCCAATAACATTATAGGGCCTTGATTTATAATCTTTGTTACTTGTTTTCTTGAGAAAAAGTCTAATTGCTTTATTAGCACTTATATTTTATTACTGTGCTCTCAACCTTCCTTCCACTCCACCAGTTCAAGTCATCCTTCCTCTGGCACTATTTTATGCTATTGTTAGGGTACACAACACATTCTGCTAGATAGTATAGTAGGCTTGTTACTGATTCTGTAAAGTTCTAGGGATCCTCTCATACTGAGAGAATGCTTTAAAGATCAGCGTTACCTGAACTAAAGGGAAGCACTATTATTAAATAGATTGAATATTATGTTTGTTTCTCTGTTTTATTTCAAGTAATTTGTGTGTTAGGCTTTCACCAGTATAGTCCCCTCCCCAAAATAATATATTTAAATAGTAAATATTCTGCTTAATTCATAATTAAAAACAAATTTGGTTCTGTTGCTTTTGCTTTATAGTGACTGAATATGAGATGACAAATCAAACTTTAAAATGACAGGTCTTAATTCAATCCCTGAGGTTCAGAGATTACTACAGATTGTTTCAATAAAGATTGACTTGTAGGATCCCTGGCGGTAGCTGGTTAAGCACATATGGCACAAAGCACAGGAACCGGAGTAAGGATTCAGGTTCAAGCTTCCTGCTACCTTCCTGCAGGGGAGGTCAGTTCACAAGAGGTGAAGCAGGTCTACAGTTGTTTATTTTTTCTCATCTCCTCTGTCTTCCCCTCCCCTCTCAATTTCTCTCTGTCCTGTCCAACAACAACAACAACAGCAATAGCAACAAAAAGGGCAACAAAAAATGGGGAAAATGGCCTCCAGGAGCAGTGGATTTGTAGTGCAGGCACTGAGCTCCACCAATAATCCTGGAGGCAAAAAAAATTGACGTTTAGTTATAGTTTAAGAGAAGTGATGAGATTGGCATAATTTTGAAGGCACATCCACTTGAATTTGCTGCTAGAATTGACCTGAGATGATTTCCCCACACACACCTCCATGCCCTTTGGTGTAAGAGATACCTTGACTAAAAAAAAACACAGGACAATCAGACCTTTGTGTATAATCTCATCACCATCTCAAGCTTGACTTTGGAATAATTTTACTAGTAAGATTATTATTTCTAGCTCAACTGTTCCTCAGAATTAATCTGAGAGTTAAGAAACTCAAAGCTGAGTCCAGATGGTGGCACATCTGGTTAAGCACACACATCACAGTGCACAAGGACCCAGGTTCAAGTTCATGGTGATGAAACACTGCTGCAGTTCTCTCTCTCTCTCTCTCTCTCTCTCTGTGTGTGTATGTGTGTGTGTGTGTGTGTCTATCTCACCCTCCTCACAATTTCTCTCTTTTTCCATCCAATAATAAATTTTAAAAAATTAAAAAAGAAACTCGAAGCTAATAAACAAATAAAATTAAAAAGAGAAACTCAAAGTCAAAATACTCTCCTACTCAAAAGCATTCTGTAGTGTCTAATATATGAGTTCAACCCCATATCATTTGATTTTCAACTGAAGAAACCTATACATGGGGCGGGATGGTGGTGCACCTGGTTGAGCACACATGTTACAATGCACAAGGACCTGGTTTCAAGTCCCCAGTCCCCACCTGCAGGGGGAAAGCTTTGCGAGTGGTGAAGCAGTATTGAAGGTGCCTGTCTTTCTCCCTCTCTGTCTCCCACTTCCCTCTGTGTCTCCCCCTTCCCTCTCTGTCTCTATCCAATAAATAAAGATAATTTAAAAAGAAAGAAAGAGACCTATACATCACACCCTCTTCTATTTTTCTAGACTACTGTGTTTCTCTTTTTCCACACTTCATATCTACTACAGTTGGGTGTCACTTTCATGTTCCTTTAATTTATGCCACCCCATCCTTTTGGAATGTTCTCCCTGTGGTTGGGTGGTGGCACACCTGGTTGAGCACACATGTTACAATATTCTCTCTATCACCTATGACCCATATCAACTAAATAGGAAATGACAGGTGTTGGTGAAGTTATGGAGAAAAAGGTTGTGGAAAAAATTTTGTTATACTTTTGGTGAGCATGCAAAGAGATACAGGGCCTTTGAAAAACTATTATGTAAAGTCCTTAAATAAATAAAAATGGAAATACCTTATGATCCAACAATACCACCACTAGGCATTTATCCAAAGGACATTGAAACACTAATTCAAAGGAACATACACATCCCTATATTCATAGCCAAAGAGTGAAAGCAGCAGCCTAAAATACCACATCAACAGATGACTGAATTAAGAAGTTATGTGATATATATGCCATGGAATACTACTCTGCAACAAAAAATGACATTGAGACATTAAGGGGTTTTATCCTGAGCCTTCCTCCAATGTCAGGAATCACTACTTTATACCAAATCTATGAAAGCATCATGATGTAAATAATGCTAACTTGAATCTTTCAGGTATCAGGTGATGAAATCCTCACTCAGAGGTGAAGTCATGTTAACCATACATGACAACCTGGGGGATTGTAAAAGTATATAAAGTATTATTTTTTAACTTTGACAAATCATAAATTGAAAAAAAAGTAAAAATTAGAAAAATTGCATGACACAACAACCCATTTCATATGCTTTGTATAGACAAAGCACAGTCTGCATCAGTCCCAGAAAGTACCATGGAAAATAAAGGGAAATGAGAAGAGATAGTGGAAGGGGCAGAATGGGGCACTGGGAAAGGCTTCCAGAGATTAGTGTGGGAGAAGAGGTAAGGGTGACTGTATGCAGAGAAGGATGAAGAGGCATTCCCAACTGTCAGTCCTGGTGACTTAGGATGAAAAAAGTCACTTGGAAAGGTAGCTACACTGTAATGGTTCATACTATTTTATTTAGTAAAAATGAAAACTGGAGGGGCTGGGTGTTGTCACACCTAGAGGAGCACACGTTACAGTGAGTAGGACCCAGGTTCAAGCCCCCAGCCCCCACCTGAAGAGAGAAAGCTTTCAATGTGGTGAAGTAGTGCTGTAGGCATCTCTTGTGTCTCTCTCACTCTCTATAACCCCTTTCATCTCAATATCTGTCTTTCTCTATTAAATAAGTAAATAAAGATAATAAATTTTTTTAAACTAGGTGGTCAGGGAGGTGGCAAGGTGGATGAAGCATTGGATTCTCAAGCATGAGGTCCTAAATTCAATCCCCGGCAGCACATGTACCAGAGTGATGTCTGGTTACCTTCCACCCCCCCTCTCTCCTTCTATCTTCTTGAATACATAAATAAAATATTGGAAAAAATAATAAAAACCTAGAATTAGAGTGAACTGTTGGAGGTAAAGAGCAGAGGTTTCTTTTCTTCTGTCACTTTGTGAGTCTTTATTTTCCTGGTAATATTTTCCTTTAAGCAATAATCCTGAGAAACACCATACAATCAACACAACTTCAGGTCATAATGAATAGTTGTATAACTTTAATAAAGTATTGAGCATTATGACATTTATTCATACAGAAGTGTTTGATTTTTCTAATTAAGACCATATCCCCCACATTATTGTTAACCTAGATTATTTTGATTTATAGGTAGTTTATTAGAAGAAAAAAAGGAGTGAGACATAGAGATGCAATTTCTTTTTCATGATTCATAGAATGGACTAGATTATAGTTCCCTGGGATAATCATACCCTTCCATGTGATTATTCAATGAGCTGGGACTTCTAAAAGATGAATAAGATCAGATGGAGTCATATGGATGAAGCTCTTATGAATGAAATTAATTCCATTATAAGAGTAATAGGAGAGAGTTTTCAACTGCGTTCTCCTCTCTGCCATGTGACAGTATAAGAATTCAGGATCTTGAAGCCAGGGATTTGGTGTAATGGTTACATTATACTCCCAAACAAGAGTTCCTGAGTTCAATCTCCAGTGCTGCATTCTGATGCACAGGTTATCTCTCTCTCATATGTTCTTTCTTTCTTTCTCAATAATAAATAAGAAGGAATTCAGCATCTGTACAACTCACCAGAAAGAATCTTGAACAGAACTTGACCTCCATAACTGAGGTCAAATTTATCATAGATTCCCATGCCTCTAAGCCACTTGCACTATGGAATTCTGTTATAGTTGCCCAAACTCATGAGGACACTTCATGAATACACCAGGAATAGTTTTCTGTTGACAATGCCCACATAAACTTGGGGACATTTAGAAATCAAAAGTTTGCCACTTCTCTTCTTCTTACCAAATTTTACCTAAGACAGCTAAATAGGGTGCAATTTTTCCCACCCTACTGTCCCTAAAATGTCACTTAATGTATCTAAAAATGATCAACATTAACTTTGGTGTACTAAAACAGAAAATTTTTACATTAAGAATTAAATATTCAGGTGGTAAAAAAAAATGGCATTATAGCATTGGCATAAAATTCACATCACTGTTATAAAACCACATTTTCCAAACTCTAAAGACATGCCACTTGAAGCTCTGGTATATCACAGCCCATTTGGATTGTTTTGTTATTCTTCAAATCAACATTAATACAGTCAGGTAATTTAAAACAAAGCCTATAAATCAGAACTACATAAATTAGTAACAATAACAGAAAAATTAAGGAAAGTGATATTTTTCTATGACATATCATGAGCAAATAACACTTAGATTAATAAATGAAGTAAGTAGATTCTGTAAGAATTTTTTTAAATGTTGTGATCTTCAGGACCTTAGGAAGATCACCAGTGATAATATTTTTCCAAGTATTCAATTCTTAATTCTCACCTATTGGTTTCCCATAGTGAAGTTCATATAATTTTAATAAACCTTTGTTCACAATTTGACTACAGATTGTCACTTAGCCAACTGATATACTGATTTTCAGTTCTGGATCTAATTTTCAGTTCAGGAAAGAATAGTGTCCCAGGGAATCCATCCTCAATGTGGTTGTGGGTCACCCTAACTCCAGCATTCCGAAGTCGGGTCACATACATCACACCATCATCTCTTAAGACATCATACTGACACGTGAGGACATAGGTCACAGGTAAACCACGAAGATTGCTGTCATCAGCCAACAGGGGGGCTGCTCTTACATCTAGAAACCCTGGGTACTTTTTGGATAGCTCAGAACCACCAAATGTTGGATTGTTGTAAATGTGTCCTTTTATAAACCTCTCAGGAAGCAAGGAACTCCAGTTAACAAACTTGAATAGATGGCTTGATTCTAGGGGTACATGTTGGTTGGAAAGCATGGCTTTCTCTAGTGATCTGTCTGTGGTAAAATATTCACTCCAGAATCTGACTGTTAGTGGCTTGGACAAAACTAAAAAATGCCCATTTTCTCTATAAGATGGAGAATTGACATCTAGAGTCTGGAGGGCAGGGTAAATTAAAGCCTGGATCTTGAGTTTGATCTTGACATCTGGATCATCTTGAAGCTGAAAGAAAATTTAAAGAAAGTCAATTGTCCAATAACTGGTTTGATTCAAAATATGTGTTAATCAAAATCAATAGATTACTATAAGTCAAAATTAGAACTTCAAAATGGTTATTAGAAACAAGAAATAGAGGAGGGAGCCAAGATAGTGGCCTGGAGACAACACCTGGTGTGAGCTCTGCAAGGAAGCTGCTTTCAACCTGGGAATATCAGGTGAAGGTAGGATTTTTGTGTCAGAGGTGGAGAGGGAGAGCAAGGGGTGGACAGGGCGACACCAAAGAAGTGTCCTATAACCCACTGGTGGGCTGGCAAACAGAAGCCTAAAAGGTCAAAGAAAACAGGGATGTTGGCTTGGCAATTTCTACATTCACCCCTCCACACCTGCCCCCAAACCAGCCCTGCACTGGCTGGCCAGCAGCTGCTGGCAGGTCCTGTGAATGTAATCTCTTTACCAAGACTCCTGCCTCAGCAGGGTGGGATCCAAGGGGAATGGATATCTCCTGAACAAAGCCTATTCTTTCTTTATTTTTGAAGGGCAACTGGAGCTCTATCTGAGTGACACAATACCTGACCTATCAGGGCCTCATCCTTGCCTGGGGAAGACTAGTACATCTCCTTTCATTTACCTCTGGAATTTTTTTGATATTTGCTTCTTGTAATGGTTTGTTTTTGCCAAATTTAGGAAGGGGACAAGGCTGTGTGCAGTTGATCTGGAGTGTTCTAAGCTGCAGACTGACCATTAAGATTTTTGATTCTATTTTATTTTACTATTATTACTATATGTGTGTTCCTCTTCTCCCTCCTCTCCACGCTGACCAAAATTAATTGCTATTGCTTTTTCCACTTGACTGGGTGTGTGTTGGGGAACATCTAATACCATATATACTATATCTTGCTATTTTGTTCTTATGCGTGTTTTAGACTAGCACAAACTATGATTTAATCAATCACTCTGTAAGGCTTGACAGCTCCACAGTTTCCCAGAGGTCAGTGGGTGTTGTGAGAGGTCAAAGGCTCCCCCTCTGCCACAGTGATCACCCAAGGACTGATGAGAAATTATGTGACCTGTTAATCTTCAGATTACTGCCTATCTCAATACCATATGGGATTAGTTAGTAAAATATTAAAAATATTGTACTTGTCCTGAGATAACTGATGTGCCTGCTATTTGATATATACCCTATATAATCTATATCTTTGCTGTGACCTTAAACTCCTTTTCAGATGTACCCCATTATTTCTTGCTTATGTAAGCATTCTGTGGAATTTCTTTGTCACAAACCTATAAAAAGATAGACTGTTCTTGATTAGGGTACACACTTCTGTCCCCATCAGATAAAAGGGTGTTTGACACACAAGCCTTTCTTAGAATAAACATTAGACTTAGAATATTTTTCTTTGTTTGAGTTAGCCTGAGTGGAGATTTCAGTGTCAAGGACCCACAGGGAAACTTCTTTCTGCAGATGTGTAATCAATTGTGGGAATAACTTGCTTAACTCTCTCTCATCTCTCCACCTTTTTTGATTCTTTCCTCCTAGCTGATCCAAAAAAATCTCTTTCTTTTAACTGCTTTCTTTTTTCTATTTTTCTTTTTTTTTTCTGTATTCACTGGCACTTGTTTGTGAATTATCTTGTGGAAGATATCTGACTCAGAGTGGACTCTCTCTCTGTGTGTGTCTCTCTCTCTCTTCTCCTTTCCTTTCTCTTCCTGCTATCCCTAGAATTTATAGTGTACAGTTGTTTTGTTTAACTGTCTATTCTTCTTTTTTTTCTTTTCTTTTTTTTTTTTTTGTTTGCTTTTGTTCTTGGACTGGAGGAGTTACTTGGCTAACTGGTTTTGGTTGAACTGCATCAATCTTTGCTTCAGTTGCTATTGTTCTTTCAGAGTTTTGTGAAAAGACATTAGTTTAGTGTGGCTTGTACTCACAACACAACAACTGAAGAATGACAGAACAGAGATATATAAACCACATCAATAAGAAAAAAGGTAAAGTCAAGAGCAAATAAAAGTGCTACCACAATGAATCAGGGAAGGAGCCCAGAAGAAACTGCAAATAAGTCAGAAGCAATTATAGATAAGAATAGTATCCAAACAATAATTTACCTATTAACCACAGAAATGAGGACAGATATTGAGTAAAAGTCTGTTCAGAAATATGGAAACAACAGATGACACCCTTAAGGAAAATATCAGCTACCTCGAGGTAATTAGAGAACTGAAAGCTGAAATAATTGAATTAAAAAGCCAACTAACAGAACATGCTAATACTGTAACTGAACTGAAAAAAGGAAGCTGAGAGAATGGAAAGTAGATTAACAGAAGCAGAAAACAGAATTAGCCAGACATAGGATGAGCTAGAGAAAAATAAGAAAAAGGTAAAAGAGCTAAAAAAAAAAAAAAGAGAGATTGAGTTACAATGAAAACAACAACAGAGATGTATGGATTATCTCAAAAGAGGTTACACGTGCATAATTAGTCTATCAGAGGAAGAAAGAGAGGAAGAGGAAGTAAACATCCTACAGGAAATAACAGAAGAAAATTTCTAAGCCTCAAACAACAGAAAGAACATTACGATTCAAGAGGCCCAGAAAGTCCCTGACAGAATCAACCCAGACCTGAAGACACCAAGACACATCATAATTACAATGAAAAGAAGTAAGGAGAAAGAATGGATTGTAAAGGCTGCAAGAGAAAAACAAAAAGGCACATACAAGGGGAAACCCATAAGACTACCAGCAGACTTCTCCACTTGAACTCTAAAAGCCAGAAGAGAATGGCAAGATATCTATCGAGCCCTCAGTGAAAAAGGGTTTCATCCAAGGATACTATATCTGCTAGACCTTCATTAAGAATAGATGGCGGAATCCTTCTCAGACAAACAGAAGTAAAAGGAGGCAACCATCACCAAGCCTGCCCTGAAAGAGGTTCTGAAATATGTCCTATAAATGAGAATACCACCAAAATACCTGCCATATATGAGAGAAAATTTGAAAAAAAAATTGTTGCACAATGGCACTGAAATACCTTAAATCTATAATATCAATAAATGTTAATGGCTTAAATTCATCCATTAAAAGCAACAGAGTGGGAGAATGGATCAGAAAACACAGCCCAACCATATGCTGCTTGCAAGAATCCCACCTGACCCAACAAGACAAATACAGACTTAAAGTGCAATGTTAAAAAAGATATCATACCAAATAATGTGATGATAACATTAACTATCGGTTGTCTTTTTGAACCTTAAGACAGCAGGAACCTCACATCTCCACTACATCATCCCCTACTTCCCCCAGTCCTGGACCCCATGGATAGGGCCCACTTTCCTGTATGCCTCTCCCAATCCATATCAAATAATATTGCATCCGCCAATCACAACCTAACCAACGCAACAATTGCCACCTCAACATGCTTCACTTCAGACTGTGTCCAGAGACTTCACGTGTGGAATGACAACCCTTCAGCTTCATTACTCGGGTGAGACCTTTCCTTTTATAGTATACTCTAATTCCATCTCAGGTGGTTCACTTTCTAACAAAGTCCCATAACCTAGATATACACTAGTTTATGTGAGAGAGAGCTTATGTTCACACGTATCCATAAACTACTGCAAAATATATACCTGAAAGCAGAAGTACACTAGAGTTTGCAATGAGTACCTCCCTGACACTTCCTCTCCACTATTCCAAGCTTTGCGTCCATGATTGCTCAACAATTTGTTTGGCTTCGTATGTTAACTCTCTTTTCAATCACCAGGTTCCAGATGCCACCAGGATGCTGGCCAGGCTTCCCTGGATTGAAGACCCCACCAATGTGTCCTGGAGCTCAGCTTCCCCAGAGACACACCCTACTAGGGAAAGAGAGAGGCAGACTGGGAGTATGGACCGACCAGTCAACGCCCATGTTCAGTGGGGAAGCAATTACAGAAGCCAGACCTTCTACCTTCTGCAACCCTCAATGACCCTGGGTCCATGCTTCCAGAGAGATAGAGAATGGGAAAGCTATCAGGGGGAGGGGGTGGGTGATGGAGATTGGGTGGTGGGAATTGTGTGGAGTTGTACCCCTCCTACCCTATGGTTTTGTTAATTAATCCTTTCTGAAATAGAAAAAAAAAAGAAAATCAAGGTAAAAAAAATATCATAAACTCTAATGAAGCACAAAAAAGGCAGGAACAGCCATTTTCATCTCTGAAGCAATAGACTTTAAGCTAAATAAAGTAATAAGATACGCAAGGCCATTACATAATGATTAGAGGATCAGTCAACCAAGAAGATTTAAGAATCATTAACATCTATGCACCCAATAAGGGAACCATTTAAATACATCAAACACCAACTTCTACTAGCGTTTGCCAAACACCAACTGAAAGAACTACAAAAATAATCAATAGTAATACAATAATAGTGGGAGGTTTTAACACCCCACTCTCACACTTAGACAGATCCACAAAGAAAAGTATCAACAAAGAAACAAGAGAATTAAATGAAGAGATGGACAAACTAGACCTCCGGACATTTTCAGAGTTCCTCAACCCATAAAACTGAAATACACGTTCTTTTCAAATCTGCACAGTACAGCCTCAAGGATAGACCACATGTAAGGCCACAAAGACAGTACCAACAAATTCAAGATCATTGAAATCATCCCAAGTATCTTCTCAGACCACAATGGAGTTAAGCTAACATTCAACTACAAACAGGAAATAACTAAAGTCACAGAATTTGGAAGCTCAACAACATGCTGTTTCAAGGAAATAGAAAATGATACCAAGAAATGGAAAGACATCACATGCTCATGGATTGGAAGAATAAATATCACCAAAATGAATATTCTCCCAGAGCCATATACAAATTTAATGAGATACTCATCAAAGTTCCACCAAAATTTTTCAGAGAACAGAACAAAAATTACAATTATTTTATCTGGGACTATAAAACACCTAGAATTGCCAAAACCAATCTTAAGGAAAGGAAAATGAAATGGAGCCATCAAACTCACAGATCTCAAGCAATATTATAAGGCAATCATCATCAAAACAGCCTGGTACTAGAACAAAAATAGGTGTATAGACCAGTGTAACAGAATTTAAAGCCCAGAGCTAAATCTCCACACCTATGGACATCTAATTGTTGATAAAGGAGCCGAAAGTATTATATAGAGGAAGGTGGCTCTCTTCAATAAATGATGCTGGGAAAACTGGGTTGAAATATGCAAAAAAAAAAAAAAAAAAAAGAAACCAAACCACTTAACAAAAGTCAACTCCAAATGGATCAAGGACCTGGATGTTTGAGCAGAAACTATTAAATACTTAGAGGAAAACATTGGTGGAACACTTTCCCACCTAAAACTCAAAGACATCTTTGATAATACAAACCCAATTGCAAAAATAAAATAATAAAAATAAAAACAAAAATCAATCAATAGGACTACATCAAATTGAAAAGCTTCTGCACAGCCAAAGTAACCATCACATCACACAAACATAGAGACCTCTCACAGAATGGGAGAAGGTCTTCACATGCCATATATAAGACAAGAGATTAATACCAGTCAAACATTAGTAAAACCATGGTCTCCTTGGAATATACCTAAAATAGATATATACTAAGCTTTTCACAAAATGGAGACCCAAAACCTCATCTGTTATACCTCTGCTTTTAGGTTCCTGATTATTAGAAAATTTTTTCTCCCTTATATCTTAATGGTTTTGCAGCCTCCAAGTTGCAGATGCTATTATGATGCCAACCTGACTTACTGGGCTGATGACTTCACCAATTTATCCTAGAACCCCACCTCTCCAGAGATCTGCCTCACTAGAGACAGATAAGGACAGGCTGGGAGTATGGGTCAACTGCCAATACCCATGATCAGTGGAGAAGCAATAACAGAAGCCAGGCCTTCCACCTTCTGCACCTCAGAATGACCCTGGGTCCATGCATAGAGGGAGCATGAATAGGAAAGTTTTCAAGGATGAGATGGGATACTGAAATCTGTTAGTGGAAATTGTATGGAATTGTACCCCTCGTACCTTATGGTCTAGCTGATATTTTTTATTTTATGAATAAATTTAAAAAATTGTTTCTTTTGTAGTCTCACTGCATTGAATGAATCTCCAATGCAGTAGTCTCTCTCTCTCTCCACCCTCTCCCTCTCCCTATCTCTCTTTCCTTTTCCCCTATCTCTTTCCTCTTCTTGAATAACACTAAAATTTCTATTGTATTTTCAGCCTACATCAAATAAATTCTTGCTTGCTTCTGTATTTTATGTCTCTTTAGCTATTCGTGTCTTTTTATTATTTATTTAGAAAGGAGACATTAACAAAACCATAGGATAGGAGGGGTACAACTCCACACAATTCCCACCACCTGATCTCCATATCCCATCCCCTCCCCCTGATAGCTTTCCATTCTCTATCCCTCTGGGAGTATGGACCCAGGGTCATTGTGGGTTGCAGAAGGTGGAAGGTATGGCTTCTGTAATTGCTTCCCCACTGAACATGGGTGTTGTCTGGTTGATCCATACTCCCAATCTGCCTCCCTCTTTCCCTAGTAGTGTGGGTCTCTGGAGAAGCTGAACTCCAGGACACATTGGTGGGGTTGTCAGACCAGGGAAGTCTGGTCATCAACATGCTGACATCTGGAACCAGGTGGCTGGAAAGAGAGTTAACATACAAAGCCAAACAAATTGTTGAACAATCATGGACCTAAAGACTGAAATAGTGCAGATAAAATGTTGGGGGTACTCACTGCAGACTCTTGTATACTTCTGCTTTCAGGTATATATTTTTCCCTGGTTTATGGAAATGTGCGAACATATGCTCTATCTCAGGGGGCCTCGTCCATATCTAGGTTTGGGGACTGTACTGGGGAGTGGACCACCTGAAATGGAATTAGAGAATACTATGAAAGGAAAGGTCTCACCTGAATAATAAAGCTGAAGGGTTGTCATTCCACACCTGAAGTCTCTGGCCACAGTCTGAAGTGAAGCATGCTGGGGTGGCACTCCTTGCATTGATTATGTTGCTATCAGCGGATGCAATATTATTTGATATGAATTGAGAGAAGCATGCAGGAAAGTGGGCCCCACCCTAAGGTGCCAGGACTGGGGGAAATATAGGCTCTATTGTGGAAATGTGAGGTTCCTGCTGTCTTAGGGTTCAAGATAGATAGTTATTGTTATCATCACATTATTTGGTAATTGGGTTAACTTTGAAAAGTCCCTTTGTTAGGGTTTTCTGTATAATACCCTGCATCTTGTATACAGCTGTGCCACTGGTTGCTTCTGTTCTACCGGGTCTAGACTTTTGAGAGAGTCAGCATATCAAAGACTCAGCCTATGTATTAAGAAGACTCAGACTGTGTTTTTAAAAGTTCGAGACATATAATCAATTTTTCCCTCTCATATTAGTTAAATAGTGGTTTATATCCCTACACCTCAATAGGAGTGTACATAAACACCATTCCCACCATCAAAGGACTGTTCCCATCGTACTACCCACCTACACCTTCCCCCCTCAACCCCACTGCTCTGGGAAGCCAAATGTCCACCCTCACCATCACCACATGGTTTTTACTTTGGTGCCTACTCTCAATTTATTCAGATCCTTCTTTTAGTTTCCCTTTCTGTTCTTCTTTCTCAACTTTGGTTGATGAGCTTGTTCATCCCATACTCATATTTATCTTTCTGATTTAGCTCACTTAACATAATTCCTTCTAGTTGCTTTAAGTTTCCTTTGTTCCTCTTCCTCTAAGTTCTTTAGGTGTGCAGTAAGGTTGCTTATTTGAGTTTTTTCTTGTTATTTAATATGTGATTGTATGGCTATGAGTTTCCCTCTCAATACTTCTTTAGCTGTGTCACAAATATTTTGATAGCTTGTGTCTTCGTTTTCATTTGTTTCCAGGAAAATTTGAATTTTTTGCTTGAGTGTCTTTCTGACCCAGTGGTTCTTAAGCAGTATGTTTTTTAGTTTCCAAATTCTGTGTCTTTTAGTAATTTTCTGTTTGTTGTTTAATGTTAGCTTTACTCTACTGTTGTCTAGGAAGAAAACTGGGATGATTTCAATGCTCTTGAATTTGTTGATGCTGTCTTTGTGGCCTAACATGTGGTCTATCCTTGAGTATGTGTTGTGTGGATTTGAAAATAATGTGTATTCCAGTTTTTTGGGGTGAAGAACTCTGAAAATGTCCAAGAGGTCTAGTCTGTCCATCTCTTCATTTAATCCTCTTGTTTCTTTGTTGATTCTCTCTTTTGTTGATCTGTCTAAGTGTGAGAGTGGAGTGTTAAAGTCTACCACCATTACTGTATTATTATTGATGTATTTTTGAAGTCCTTTGAGTAGGTGCTTGATGTATTTAGATGGTTCCCTTATTGGATGCATAGATGTTAATAATTGTTAAGCCTTCTTGGCTGATTGATCTTCTAAGCATTATGTAATGACCTTGCCTATCTTTTATTACTTTATTTAATTTAAAATCTATTGTGTCAGAGATGAGAATGGCTGTTCCTGCCTTTTTTGTGGTCCCTTAGCCTGTATGATAGTTTTGCATCCTTTCACTTTAGGTCTGTGTTTATCTTGTTGGATCTAGTGGGATTCTTGCAAGCAGCATATGGTTGGGTTATGTTTTATGGTCTATCCTCCCACTCTGTACCTTTTGATGGGTGAATTTAATCCATTGACATTTACTGATATTATGGACTTAATGCACTGTATTGCCATTATTCAACTATTTTTTATTTGCTCTGATATATTTCAAGTATTGTAGTGATGTTCTTGCTTATTAGAGGTCTTTCAGAACCTCTTTCAGGGCCAGTTTGGTGATGGTTGCCTCCTTTAACTGTTGTCTGCCTAAGAAGGTTTTGATCCCTCCGTCTAGTTTGAATGAAAGTCTAGCAGAATATATTATCCTTGATTGAAACCTTTTATCATTCAGGGCTCAATAGATATCTTGCCATTTTCTTCTGTCTTTTAGAGTTTGAGTGGAGAAGTCTGCTGAAACTCTTATGTTTTCCCCTGTATGTGACTTTTTGTTTCTCTCTTGCAGCCTTTAAATCTGTTCTTTATCCTTACTTCTTTTCATTGTAACTATGATGTGTCTTGGTGTCTTCAGGTCTGGGTTGATTCTGTTTGGGACTCTCTGGGCCTCTTGAATCTTAATGTCCTTTCTGTTGTTCAGGTCTGGAAGGATTCTTCTATAATTTCTTCTATAATGCTTACTTCCCCTTCCTCTCTTTCTTTCTCTGGAAGGCCAATTATACTAATGTTACTCCTTTTAAGATCATCCCATATGTCTCTGTTGTTGTTTCCAGTGTCTCTCAATCTCTTTTTGAGCTCTTTTACCTCTTTCTTAGTTTTCTCTAGCTCATCTTCTGTCTGGCTAATTCTGTTTTCTGCTTCTGTTAGTCTGCTTTCCCTTCCCTCAGCTTCTTTCTTCAGTTCAGCTACTTCAGCTTTCAGTTCTCTAATTGCCTCAAGGTAGTTAGTATTTTCCTTGAGGGTCTCATCTATTGTTTCCCTAATACTGCTAGCCCTTTCCTCCAAAGTTGTTTTCATTTCTATGATTAATAAGTTTATTATTGCTTGCATGCTTTTCTTATCTATAGTTACTTCTAGCTGATTTTTAGTTTCTTCTAGGCTCATGTCTTCATTCATTGTAGTAGCAGTTTTATTTTCTCTTAATCTGACCATATTTTTTATTAATGTGTTTCTTGTTTTTATGTTCTGTTGTTCCTCAGTTGTTGTATTTTGAGTACAAGCCACGCTATACTAAATACCTATGTGACAAATGCAATCACCACCTGGAAATCACAATAGTAACTGAAGCAATTATTGAAGCAGTTTAACCAATACCAGTTATCCCAACAATGTCTCCAGTCCAAGAAAAAATAGCAACAAAATCCAAATGAAAAAGAAAGAGAAGAGAAAAAATGGATAGCAGGAGTAGAAAATTATGCAAATCTACTGTACACTGTAAATTCTAGGGGTAGCAAGAGGAGAAAGGGAAGGTGAGCAGAGACACACACAAAGAAAGTCCACTCTGAGTCAGATTTCTTCCCCCCAAAAATTCACAAACGAGTATCAGTGAATTAAGAAAGCAGAGGAAGGAGAACAGAAGAAAGGAATACAGGGGGGAAAAGAGAGAAAGAAAAATCATAAAAAAGAGCAGTGAAAGAAAAGTTATTTATTTATTTTTAGTTAGCCAGGAGGAGGGAGAAAGGGGAGAGTGGATAGAGGAGGTATAAAGAGTGAAACAAGTTTCTCTTACAATGGATAAGTCACCCTGTCACCTAGCAATGAAAAATATACTAAGAGTTAATTTTGGTCAAACTGGGGGGGGGCAAAGGGATATGCATATATATAATAGTAATAATAAAATAGAACATAGTAAAAAGCCCAAACAGAGGGTCTGAAGCTTGAAAGGCTTCCAGTTAGCTCAGGCACAGTGAGCCTAGACAATCGATTGAAAAAAAAAAAAATTCCAGGCAGTCTTTCCCAGGCAGGGTGAGGCATTGCTTGGTCAGATATTTGTCACTCCAATTGGGCATAAGTCACTTACTTATAGAAAAAATATAGCCAATGGATTTATAAAAGAACAGGATTGGAATGGTACCTCTGGTGAGGCAGGAATCTTGGTAAAGAAAAAAGGTCAGCGGGGATCCTGCTAGCAGTGGCTCTCTACCCCTGGGGTCTGGTTATGGGAGGGGAAGAGAAATAATAAAAAAAATTCCTTTCTTTTTGCTCTATTTTCTAACCCAAATTGAGCTATAGTGACCTCTTTGGTGTTACACTTAGAAGGCCTTGTTCACCGTCCTGCTGAAGGCCATGATCTTACCCATTCCAGCAGTTGTTGTCAGAGTTCACGGAAGCAGCTGCTTCAAAGTCGCAATCTTGGCTCTGCCCACCCCCAGCTATTCCTGTCTTTTATACAATTATGTATGACTCCTTATCATCTGTCTTTCAGCTGGTAGATAACCTCTTCAGCTATATGAAATCACTTTGCTTACCCATGATGTTTTACATTTTAAATATTTGACATATTAGTTTTAGAATTTTTACAGCTTTTCTGATGAAATTTGCTATCTTGATTTTTTTTAATTATTTGAAGAAAGTATTAGAAATATTTATAGTCTAAAACTTATAATTCCACTGCTGTATCTGAATTTTGTGGTGTGTTTTTTCTATTGTCCATTGATTCTGCATGATTTCCTCATGGGTTTTGTCTGACTTGTTTGCCTAGACATGTTTTATTTTTTGCTAGATTCCAATCTTCAAAGATATCTGTAGCCATAACTGAAAGTCTGTGGCAACATTACATTTCTCCAGGGAGGATCGTCACACACATATGTGAAGCAGTCACAAGTCTATAACTCACACCACCTTACTGTCAGTGCAACTTCTGAGGCTGCACCTGAACACAGGCAAAGGCACTCAGTGCACAAGAGATTTGCTTTACATCAGCCTGACTCTTCTCTGAAAGTGTCTCTTTTTGGAGTATGACTGAAAATGATGAGTGGTGAGTGACCTTGGATTGGCAAGGATCTGAAAGATGACTTCCACTCTTCTCCTGATAGTCTTCCAAATGTTACATTGTTTAAAGAGTTTCCTTTGATTAACCTCAGTGCAGAAAAGACATTGAGTACAGAAGTTATTTTGAAGTGGGTGGAACTTCTTGAAAGCTCATAAAGATCTTGGCACTGCTCATGAAATTACCCATTTCCAATTAGAATTACCTTTAAACCAATAATCTAAAAGCAGAGTTGTATCATTTTCTCTAAAAAATTATGGCATGGAAATTAGGCAGTAGGTCTGTAAATGTGTTCTAGACTAACTTCTACTTACCTCTCACCCGTCATATTATCATACCATCTTCATTGACACACTCATATTTAAAACAAACATAGTTCAGTGAAAGCTAATCTTTGAAATGAAACAAAGCAAAATACCTGTTGTACTACTGCCGCAGCTAAGTTCCCTCCAGCACTGTCTCCAGCAACACCAACTCTCTCAGCATCTACGCCATATCTTTCAAGAACATCTTGACGTAAGAACCATTTGACTGCATGGTAGACATCTTCAAATTGATTTGGGAAGTGATATTCAGGTGCTAGTCTGTAGCTATGGACAGAGATATAAGCTTTATTTTATTTTAATAGATTTAAAATAGTTACTCAAGAAATGTTGCACTATATACATTTCAGATATGCATCACTGTATATCCATATCTATCCATCTTACTCTTTGTTCTCATGAATTGTCCCAGTTTACTTGGTCCTTCATGTAACTACCACATGGTCTATAGTTTTAAGTGGTTTTCTGTTTTTTTTTGTCTATTTCTTACTTTATGTCATCCATCTTTTGTTTTCTCTGTATAGGACATACCAATGCAATCATACATTGGCTGTTTATCTTGCTCAATCAGATTTATGTCACAAAGGCAGGATTCAAGTCCCTGGTTCCCACTTGCAAGGGAAAATTTCATGAGTGGTGAAGCAGCACTGCAGGTATATATTTTTTTCATTCTCCTCTATCTCCTCCTTCCCTCTAATTAATTTCTCTGTCTTATCAGTAAAAATAAATTTACAAATAAACAAGCAATGGCTATAGCACAGCAGCTGGTTATTGGTATGTTCTAATTCTGCTTTTAAAAACCCCTTCTGTTTCATTTGGTTTAAATACCCCCTGCTTAACACTGCATTCTACTTACATAACCACTGTATTCTATTTACATAACCACTGCCTTCTATTTACATAAATCACTTTTACATTTACATAAAGCACCACCTTCCCTCCAGGACATTGGTGGTTTAGTGATAGAATTCTCACCTGCTCCACTCCCTCTCCTTGTCACATCCTGATCCTCTCCTTGTCACACCCTGATTTTAACCAGTCATTTTTCTCTCCACCCTCTCTGCATCACATCCTGTTCACACCCTACTTGGGAAGTATATATAAAGACAACCTTGTTCTTTTTAGTTAATTGTTAGTTTAGTCTAGCTTGGTATAGATTGCGCTGCGTCCTGCATGAATAAAGAGATACTGCATACAGCTCAACCATGAGTCACTGGTCTTCTGTCTCCCGTTAGTGAAGCTCAGCCCGACATATGGCTCCTGAACAGGGACTGAAATAAGCCCTGAAACATGGACCAGCATCAACGTGGGACCTAACCCAACCATCACCCAGATAAGTAAACTTGGCTACCCATCCACCATGGGTTGCCTTTCTACTTAGGAAGAGGTTTGCCAAAGCCTCTACTGTTTCATTATGAGACAGTTTCTCTGTCTATGGAACATTTTACTCTGGGCAACACTTCAGTTCCCTGACCGGGAACTTTGGTTTCTTATGACCGGGATCATAGAGCTTGGGAGATGCACGGAGATTTCTCCTTGGACTTTCTGGATTCCCTCTCTCATGTTTCCCGAGGAAAAGGACTACATTTTGCTCCAGGCCACAATTTGGTTCTTTATTACAGTGATCATAGACCTTGGGACATGCATGGGGATATCCACTGGGACTTTCTGGATTTCTTCTCACATGTTTCCCATGGAGAAGGACTACTCTAATTTGAGGAGCATTCTCCAGTACCCTGGCAGTCCCCAAGAATGGAGACATGTGGTTAGTTCTACTCTCCTGATTGGATTCTATCTTCAATGGGAAGACACTTTTAAAAATGGGTGCCTGAAACAATCCAGCAGGAACAGTCAGAAGCACCCTAAATGGAATTTCGAGGAGCTTTTTGGACTAGGACGCCCTCCGGGGACTTTCGATGCTACATGGTGAGATCTGTTTCGTAAGAGAGTGATTTGAATGACTGAATCTCTGTTTGACATTGACTTTAAAAAAAAAATGCTGGACGCAGCCATGATTTCTAGAGACATCCAGAAACAATCCAAAAAATTGTTTTTTCCTCCTTTGATTTCTCTTTTACGTCTTGACATGAATCTGAAATGTCTAATCCTGAAAACTGTTTGAGTTATGGGTGGGGCAGATAGTGCAATGATTATGTTAATTATTCTCATGCCTAAGGATTCTACCATGGTTCTTCTGTTTACCTTTCCACATTTTATTGAGTTTAAACTGTTTAAACAACCTTAAAATCATACTAGAAAGGACTTCCAATTATAATGGAGTTATCAATTATAGTAAACTTCTAATCTGCTACAAGTTTTGTTTGACAAGTAAGTGAATTTCAGCTGTCAAGTCTTCACATGAAAAAGCATCTACTCAAATGAAAATCTCTGGAAATGCATTTGGACCCTGTTCTCTGACATCACCCACAAGATGGAATGACTACAACACACCCCGGATGGAATGACTACAACACACCCCCGGAAACCAATGATGTGACCTGGCACGACCTGAAGAAACAGATTCACAGACTCCAAAGATCACTCTACAGAAAAGCAGAATTCTGGTGGCCGACATTCCCCATCAAGACAGACATGCAGCGTTTCATCCCTTGGCATTTTCTTCCATAGCCATCTACTTTGGACTGACACTTCCATCAGACTTACTGGTACACACTGCTGTGTTTCTCAAAGACTAACTTCAGCCAATTGCCTTGAGACTTTATAGACCATGTCCTCTCGCCTGCAGGCTCTGTCCCCAGAGTCAGAAAACTCCCCCTTCTTATTAGGTTATGCCCACAGAGGCATGAAGCGCCCCAAGAGGCAAGAGATGCCCACAGAGGCAGGAAACGCCCTTTGAGGCAAGAGATGCCCCCAGAGGCATGAAGCGTTCCCAGAGGCAAGAAATGCCCATTCGCCTGCTAGACCTTGCCCTTTGAGGCAAGAAACGTTCCCCTTGGCATCACACTGGTTATTGCGGCTCACCTATTTTGTTTTCCATGTTTTATGCCAGTTCTTTTGAAAATGCATGTATGATATAGGTTTCTGTTCACCCCTACACTGCTATTCCCCTGACAGAGATGAAGCCTTTTACAGACATTGACCCAGTTATATATGGCCATAAAGTAAGAGAGAGATGTTGGGGAATTGTGAGGATGTGGTTGAGCTTGGAAGGGCTTGAGCTTGAGGGGTGTGTCAATCCTGTTAGTCTCTCTCTCCACGGAGAGGTTGAGCAAGGAGGGACAGTAGAACCCCCAAAAGGTGTGCCTCTTATCAGTCTCCCTGCCTCACAAAGTGCCCCGCAATCCCGATACTATGGCCATTAGTTAAAAAGAAAGGGGGAATTATTGGTATGTTCTAATTCTGCTTTTAAAAACCCCTTCTGTTTCATTTGGTTTAAATACCCCCTGCTTAACACTGCATTCTACTTACATAACCACTGTATTCTATTTACATAACCACTGCCGTCTATTTACATAAATCACTTTTACATTTACATAAAGCACCACCTTCCCTCCAGGGCATTGGTGGTTTAGTGGTAGAATTCTCACCTGCTCCACCCCCTCTCCTTGTCATACCCTGATCCTCTCCGTGTCACACCCTGATTTTAACCAGTCACTTTTCTCTCCACCCTCTCTGCGTCACATCC
Organism: Erinaceus europaeus; assembly: GCF_950295315.1. Classification (NCBI taxonomy): domain Eukaryota; kingdom Metazoa; phylum Chordata; class Mammalia; order Eulipotyphla; family Erinaceidae; genus Erinaceus; species Erinaceus europaeus. Next base: position 37,963,253 of record NC_080170.1, read on the forward strand.
TGTTCACACCCTACTTGGGAAGTATATATAAAGACAACCTTGTTCATTTTAGTTAATTGTTAGTTTAGTCTAGCTTGGTATAGATTGCGCGGCGTCCTGCATGAATAAAGAGATACTGCGTACAGCTCAACCATGAGTCCCTGGTCTTCTGTCTCCCGTCAGTGAAGTTCAGCCCAACAGCAGGTTCAGTGAATAAAGTTTGGACTCAGAAAGGTAACATCCTTCATGCTCAAAACTCTACAAAAAATGGGAATAGATGGGAAATTCCTCAAGATAGAGGAGTCTATATATAGCAAACCTACAGCCAACATCATACTCAATGGACAGAAGCTGAGAGCATTCCCCCTCAGATCGGGGAATAGACAGGGCTGTCCACTGTCACCGTTACTCTTCAACATAGTATTAGAAGTTCCTGCCATAGCAATCAGGCAAGAGAAAGAAATCAAAGGAATACAAATTGGAAGGGAAGAAGTCAAGCTCTCACTATTTGCAGATGATATGATAGTATACATAGAAAGACCTAAAGAATCCAGCAGAAAACTACTGGAAGTTATTAGGCAATATAGCAAGGTATCAGGCAATATAGCAAGGTATCAGGCTACAAAATCAATGTACAAAAATCAGTGGCATTTCTTTATGCAAACACTAAATCTGAAGAAGAAGACATCCAGAAATCACTCCCATTTACTGTTTCAGCAAAATCAATCAAATACCTAGGAATAAAGTTGACCAAAGAAGTGAAAGACTTGTATGCTGAAAACTATGAGTCACTACTCAAGGAAATAGAAACTGATACCAAGAAATGGAAAGATATCCCATGCTCATGTATTGGAAGAAGAAATATCATCAAAATGAATATTCTCCCCACAGCCATATACAAATTTAATGCAATACCCATCAAAGTTCCAACAAGCTTCTTTAAGAGAATAGAACAAACACTACAATCATTTATCTGGAACCTGAAAACACCTAGAATTGCCAAAACCATCTTGAGGAAAAAAAACAGAAATGGAGGCCTCACACTCCCAGACCTTAAACTATATTATAAAGCCATCATCATCAAAACAGCATGGAACACTGGAACAAAAATAGGCACACAGACCAGTGGAACAGAATTGAAAGCCCAGAAATAAATTCCCACACCTATGGACATCTAATCTTTGATAAGGGGGACCAAAGGATTAAATGGAAAAAGGAGGCTCTCTTCAATAAATGGTGCTGGGAAAACTGGGTTGTATCATGCAGAAGAATGAAATTGAACCACTTTATCTCACCAGAAATAAAAATCAACTCCAAATGGATCAAAGACCTAGATGTCAGACCGGAAACAATCAAATACTTAGAGGAAAACATTGGTAAAACATTTTCCCACCTACACCTCAAGGACATCTTTGATGAATCAAACCCAATTGCAAGGAAGACTAAAGTAGAAACAAACCAATGGGACTACATCAAGTTGAAAAGCTTCTGCACAGCCAAAGAAACTATTAAACAAACAGAGAGACCCCTTATAGAATGGGAGAAGATCTTCACATGCCACACATCAGACAAGAAACTAATCACCAAAATATATAAAGAGCTCAGCAAACTTAGCACCAAAAAAGCAAATGACCCCATCCAAAAATGGGCAGAAGATATGAACAAAACATTCACTACAGAGGAGATCCAAAAGGCTAACAAACATATGGAAAACTGATGTAAGTCACTGATTGTCAGAGAAATGCAAATTAAGACAACACTAAGATACCACCTCACTCATGTAAGAATGGCATACAAAAAAAAAGGACAGCAGCAACAAATGCTGGAGAGGTTGTGGGGACAGAGGAACCCGTTTACATTGCTGGTGGGTATGTAAATTGGTCCAGCCTCTGTGGAGAGCAGTCTGGAAAACTCTCAGAAGGATAGACATGGACCTTCCATATGATCCAGTAATTCCTCTCCTGGGGTTATACCCCAAGGACTCCATAACACCCAACCAAAAAGAGGTGTGTACTCCTATGTTCATAGCAGCACAGTTCATAATAGCTAAAACCTGGAAGCAACCCAGGTGCCCAACAACAGATGAGTGGCTGAGAAAGATGTTGTATATATACACAATGGAATACTATGCAGCTATCAAGAACAATGAACCCACCTTCACTGACCCATCTTGGACAGAGCTAGAAGGAATTATGTTAAGTGAGCTAAGTCAGAAAGATAAAGATGAGTACTGGATGATCCCACTGATCAACAGAAGTTGAGTAAGAAGATCTGAAAGGGAAACTAAAAGCAGGACCTGACCAAATTGTAAGTAGGGCACCAAACTAAAAACCCTGTGGTGAGGGGTAGATATGCAGCTTCCTGGACCAGTGGGGGGTGAGAATGGGTGGGAGGGATGGGTCACAGTCTTTTGGTGGTGGTAATGGTGTTTATGTACACTCCTAGCAATATGTAGACATATAAATCACTAGTTAATTAATTTGAGAGGGGGAAAATCAATTGTATGTCTCAAAGTTTTTCAAAACACAAACTGAATCTTTTCAATATATAGGCTGTGTAATAGACATGCAGACTCTCTCAAAAGCCTAGACCAAGTAGATCAGAAGCAACCAATAGCACAGCTATATACAAGATACTGGGTACTGTACAGCAAACCCTAACAAAAGGTCTTCTCAAAGTTAACCCAATTACCAAATAATGTGATGATAACATTAACTATTGATTGTCTTTTGGAACCCTAAGACAGCAGGAATCTCACATCTCCACTATAGAGCCTCTACTTCCTCCAGTCCTGGCACTCTTGGATAGGGCCTACTTTCCCGTATGCCTCTCCCAATCCGTATCAAATAATATTGCATCTGCCAAACACAACCTAACCAACACAACGATTGCCACCTCAACATGCTTCACTTCAGACTGTGTCCAGAGACTTCACATGTGGAATGACAACCCTTCAGCTTCATTACTTGGGTGAGACCTTTCCTTTCATAGTATACTCTAATTCCATCTCAGGTGGTTCACTTTCTAACAAAGTCCCAAAACCTAGATATACACCAGTTTCTGTGAGAGAGAGCATATCTTCACACGTATCTATAAACTACTGCAAAATATATACCTGAAAGCAGAAGTACACTAGAGTTTGCAGTGAGTACCTCCCTAACACTTCCTCTCCACTAATCCAAGCTTTGGGTCCATGATTGCTCAACAATTTATTTGGCTTCTTATGTTAACTCTCTTTTCAATCACCAGGTTCCAGATGCCACCAGGATGCTGGCCAGGCTTCCCTGGACTGAAGACCCCACCAATGTGTCCTGGAGGTCAGCTTCCCCAGAGACCCACTCTACTAGGGAAAGAGAGAGACAGACTTGGAGTATGGACAGACCAGTCAATGCCCATGTTCAGCAGGGAAGCAATTACAGAAGCCAGACCTTCCACCTTCTACAACCCACAATGACCCTGGGTCCATGGTCCCAGAGGGATGGAGAATTGTAAAGCTATCAGGGGAGGGGATGGGATATGGAGATTGGGTGGTGGGAATTGTGTGGAGTTGTACCCCTCCTACCCTATGGTTTTGTTTATTAATCCTTTCTTAAATAAAAATTTAAAAAATTAAAAATTTAAAAAAGAAATATTTGAATGAAAAATTTGTTAAGTTATAAGGGATCTGGGAAAAAATGGTTATGATCAAAGATAGACCAATGCAGCTTCTTCTGAGAAAAAAAGATAAATAATTGAGAAGGAGCTTAAAAGTAGTAGTACACATTTGTGAAAGAATGTCTGTGTTTGGTAAAAATTGACAGTAAGAGATAAATAAAAGCCTTCCCAGGATTGTAAAAGTTTCATATCTCCAGTTTGTTAGTCATGTTTAGATACCACAAATTTGGAATAGAATCTTTGAGAAGATTTGTGAGTTAAGAATCACTGCAGCAATGTTCATCAGTTTAGGAATCGTGAATTCAAGTGATTAAATTCATTCAGAGCAGAAATTATACAGCTAGAGGAAACATAAAGTATTGTGACAATAGTGACCAGAATAGGCAGGGAAATAAATAAACTAAGAAGCCTGGGGGGGCTGACAAATTTTGGTAATGGAGAAGCAGGAGTAATCATCTGAATGAGTTTAATGATCAATTAATTGTGATTAGAAGTGTATTTTCAGGGAATACCCCCCCAACACTTCATCTGCACTATTCCAGTCTTTAGGTCCATGATTGTTCAACAATTTGTTTGGCTTTGTATGTTAACTCTTTTTTTAGCCACCAGGTTCCAGATGCCAGCAAGATGCTGACCAGACTTCCCTGGACAGAGGACCCCATCAGTGTGTACTGGAGCTCCACTTCCTCAGAGCCCCACCCTACTAGGGAAAGAGAGAGGCAGACCAGGAGTATGGATTGACCAGTCAACGCCCATGTTCATCAGGGAAGCAATTACAGAAGCCAGACCTTCCACCCTCTGCAACCAGCAAGGACCCTGGATCCATAGTCCCAGAGAGATAGAGAATGGGAAGGCTGTCAGGGGAGGGGATGGGATATGGAGATCGGGTTATGGGAATTGTGTGGAATTGTACCCCTCTTATTCTATGGTTTTGTTAATGTCTCCTTTGTTAAATAAAAATTTTTTTAAAAGAAAGGTAACATCCTGAGGTTTATAACCAGAATCATGTGTGTCATTATTCTCTGTTCTTATTCTCACTGATATATAAATATGTATGATACAAATATATAGATATATTAAGGAATGACCAACACAGCTGAGAACTAATTCTCACATATAGTACCTGTCCCAAACCCAAACACACCAACACAGCTCTTACTCAGTTGAAATGATAATGGCATCCAGTCTCTTAGCTGTATTTCTTGATAGAAGGTCATAAGCAAGAAAAGCTAAAATAAATTTAAAAAATCAAAGGCTGACAAATGGATAAATTGGAAGTTTTCATAAGCAGTTTAGTACTGAATCTTGTTTTCTCATTGAAAAATTCTAGGGCAAAGGGATTTAACACAGTATAAGACATGAAATCTCCACGGAGATTCTAGTATATATAGTGGCAATATTCTTGCTCTCCTCCACATGAAAATGATGTGAAAATACTGTATGATGTATGCAGATTCATTCCATTCAAAATTCATCTCTGTTCCCTTCGCTATGCAGGTCTTAAGTATAGAAAAAATAAATATGTAAATATGTAAACATAACTCTCCAATTTTCAGGATGTCATAGTTCTATTGGAGTCAGTGACAGGTAAGAGTAATCTATAATGTAGAAATAATAGGTGTTTTAATAAAGGACTGTTGAAACTGAGATTTGAAAACAGTATTAAAGTCCCTCAAAACTGACAAGTTAAGATAAAGAATATCAAGAATGTGGTGGGGAGAGCTGAACCTTGTTTTATGTATCATAGGTAAAAAATATATCAGAATACTGATGTTTCTAAAATTATATCAAATACATGAGATAACTTGACTCTACATTAATATATAAGTAAATTCTCCTTACTCTGCCTCTTACACATCTAATACCTCTTTTTCATTTCTTTTACATCTAAATTTTCTATAAAAGGATAGTCACTATTTCCTCATTTCTGATGCACCTGTCACCTTACTTCATTCTAGTTTTCACAGCAACAGCCTATAATTTCTGAAATGAACAAGATTATGAGTCAATATTAAATTTCATATAATTACTTTGGTTCGGCAATATACCAAGGCTTTCTAGTGTTCACTACTTTATAAATCAGAAAGTGTTTTAAAATGATTCTTTTAAACTAACACAGATCCAAAGATGTAAGTTTCAGACAGGGGAAGACTTGCATTATCTGTGATGATGTTTAACTGCCATATCTTCATGACATGTTGCAGTTAACAACTTAACAAAATGTATGTTATGTAATAAGTTAAAGTGATCATTAAAAAGCACATACCAGCACTTCCCAAACACCAACCACCACCATGAATGTAGAATACACCTCTTCTTAGCATCTCCGACTTTCGTTTGGGTACATAGACACGCACAGGAATGTTGTCAAAAGTGGTTTCCATCACAGAGACATTTTCATCTGAAGTGGGTGGAACTTCTTGAAAGCTCATAAAGATCTTGGCACTGCTCATGAAATGATTCATTCCCAAAAACTCAGCAAACAGAGCCTTAAAAAAAACAGTGTGTGAGAAGGGGTAACACACCTGGTTAAAATCCTCAAAAGCTATACTTGTCTATCAGCATAAATGTTTGTCACAGTGTCACAGAAGTAGTAGAGACCTAGAATCTGGAGCACAATAATTGCGGCAGGTAAAAAAAAAAAAGTAGCTTCAAGTTAGTGAAGCTTGGTGATTTAATTTGGTGGTTTCTAGAGTTATCGTTCTGCATATAGAGTTAAATCCACTCTCAGTGTAAATAACTTTGGTGGAAATTTGAGAAAAGGATAGGTAAAACATTAATCAAGCAACTCATAGACATATACAGAGAATATTTGCAGTGATCAAGAGAGAAACTAAGGTTTCTAGGAACCGGGAGGAGTTTCCAAATGGTAGGTGAAGTCTAGCTGAGTGCTGCACAAAGTCTAGAGTTTAACGAAGCAAAAAAGAACTCTCACTCTGAGTCAAAGGAAAAGACACTCCATGGAAATCAGAGGAATGGGGATCACTTGGTAACAGATCTCAATAGTAACAATAAGCAACTCTGCATATAAGAACTACTGAAAGATAAAACTCCTTGACTTTACCTCATTCTCCTTTCTCCCATTTTTTTTAATGAGGAGTTAAGAGAAGGGAGATTGCATGATGATTATGCAAAATATTTTCATGCCTGAGGAACCAATGTCCCAGGTTCTGTCCCAGATTTGAATTGAACAGTGTTCTGGTTTAGAAAAAAAATGAGACAAAGTCCCATAACCTAGATATACACCAGTTTCTGTGAGAGAGAGCTTATGTGCACACGTATCCATAAACTACTGCAAAATATATACCTGAAAGCAGGACTACACTAGAGTTTGCAGTGAGTACCTCCCTAACACTTCCTCTCCACTATTCCAAGCTTGGGATCCATGATTGCTCAACAAATTGTTTGGCTTCATATGTTAACTCTGTTTTCAATCACCAGGTTCCAGATGCCACCAGGATGCTGGCTAGGCTTCCCTGGATTGAAGACCCCACCAATGTGTCCTGGAGCTCAGCTTCCCCAGAGTCACACCCTACTAGGGAAAGAGAGAGGCAGACTGGGGGTATGGACCGACCAGTCAATGCCCATGTTCAGCGGGGAAGCAATTACAGAAGCCAGACCTTCTACCTTCTGCATCCCTCAAGACCCTGGGTCCATGCTCCCAGAGGGATAGAGAATGGGAAAGCTATCAGGGGAGGGGGTGGGTTATGGGGATTGGGTGTTGGGAATTGTGTGGAGTTGTACCCCTCCTACCTTATGCTTTTGTTCACTAATCCTTTCTTAAATAAAAAATTAAAAAAAAAAAAAAGAAAAAAAATGAGAGAAGAGGGGCTAGGTAGTGGTGCACCCAGTGGAGTGTACATGTAACCATGTGTGAGATTCTGGGTTCAAGCCTCTCAGTCTCAACAACAGGGGAGAAATTTCAGGTATAGTGACAACAGGGTGTAGATCTCTCTCTTTAAAAAAATGTTTTATTTATAAAAAGGAAACACTGACAAAAACCATATGATAAGAGGGGTACAACCCCATACAATTCCCACCACCAGAACTCCCTATCCCATCCCCTCCCCCTGATAGCTTTCCTAGTCTTTATCCCTCTGGGAGTATGGACCCAGGGTCATTATGGGGTGCAGAAGGTGGAAGGTCTGGTTACTATAATTGATTCTCTGCTGAACATGGGTGTTGATAGGTCCACCATACTCTCAGCCTGTCTCTTTCTTTCCCTAGTGGGGCAGAGCTCTGGGGAGATGGGGCTCCAGGACACATTGGTGAAGTCATCTGCCCAGGGAAGTCAGGTTGGCATCATGTTAGCATTTGGAACCTGGTGGCTGAAAAAAGAGTTAATATATAAAGCCAAACAAATTGTTGAATAATCATGAACCTAAAGGCTGGAATAGTTCAGATGAAGAGTTAGGGGGGGTCTCCATATTGTAGTTAGTAGTCCTATTTTAGTTATATTCCAAAGAGTCCATGACTGTACTAGTTTGTTTTTTTTCCTGAGCCTGACATCTGATATTCAGATGATGCCATGGCTGGAAAAAGGCCCAGAAAGCTGGATCAGGGAAGAGAGTAGCTCCCAAATATGGGACAGGTGTATAAATGCTGTTGACTCTTTTTTATCCCCCTCATTATCTTCTCCTCTTTATTTTATGTCCTATCAAGCAAAAAGAAAATATGGGTGGAATGGTTACCAGGAGCAGTAAATTCCTCATGTAGGCACTGACTCTCTGCAATAACCCTGGTGCTAAAAAAGAAAAAAAAAAAAAAAAAAAGGAGGGGGAGGAAATGGGAAGGTGAAAGTAGATATATAGCAGAGAGGTAAGAAAGTAACAGAACAGACCTTAGGGGTATTGAAATGGCATTCTGCATGCAGAATCTACTGAGCTGCCTCATGGACCCAATAGTGTTGTGCTTTCATTTAGTGAAAGGAAAAGAGAGATGAGTAACAGGAAAGACACCACAACAAGCCCATCATCTGTGGAGGTCCCAGGTGCCATCCATGGTGCTCCCATGGGGCTCAAACCTAGGTCTTCACATGGTTATGCAAGTGCTCAGCTGTGTGAGCTGTCTCTCACCCATTCCCTTCAGTCATTCTTACAGCAGTTAGTCCCAGAAAAACTATCACATTCAAATGAAACAATGAAAAAAATTAATGCATAACTAAAATGGAAGCAATTTCCCATACACCAGAAAGTAAAGTAGAAATTTAAAGTCAATGCAAAGTGAATGAAATAGGATACACAATATTAGAAAATAAATTTGGAGGGCACACCCAGTTAAGCACACATAGTACAAAGCTTAAGGACTGGTGCAGAGACTTTAGTTTGAGCCTCTAGCTCCCTCAATTGCAAGGGGGCAGCTTTACAAATAGTGAAGCAGGTTTTCGGGTGCCTTTCTCTTCCCCTCTCTATTTTCCTTTCTCCTCTCAATTTCTCTCTGTCCTATCCAAAAGATCTGAAGGGGAAAAAAAATGTCCACAGTAGATTCCAAGTGCAAGCACCAATCCCCAGCAGTAACCCCGAAGACAAGGAAAAAAGAGAGAAAAAAGAAAGAAATCAAAACAACAAACCTAAATATATAGTTTTAATCATTCAAGAAAAACTTGTTAAAATAAGACTTGAACCTATATTCCTGTAAAATAGGCCCAAATTCAACATGTATATCAATATATTTATTAGAATCATCAATCATTAGATGAAAATAAGATTTGCATTACTCAAAAGATCCATCAAATGATGGAAATGTGAGTTCAAATGATTTTGTAATTAAAGAAATGCAAGAAAAGATAATGGGCCAGATGTTTAATATTCAGCTGCCTGGGATAGCTATCCCTGATTTACTATTTCGTCATGTTTGATTTTTACTTTTATAAACAAATTAGGTAAAATATCATACCAAAATATTATCAGTACATCTTGTACTCAACAGAATTATTGCTCAGGTAATATTTTCTGTATTATTCTTATACCAAATCTTAGATTTCTTCTGCTTATTTCCACTTTCATTATATTTCAGTTTCAGTTAGTGAAATTACAAATGTAGCCATAGTGAGCAGTATAGCTCTAGATTATTTGATTTGTCATTTTGTAGTGAAATAAATCTTTCTCACTGTGTGTGTGTGTGTGTGTGTGTGTGTGTGTGTGTGTGTGTGTGTGTGTGTATAAAAATTTCCCTGGTGTTGAAATCAATGACATCTTGGTGCCTAATGGAAATAATATTAAAAGAAAAATTATAACAGTATATGAACATTTGTTTGATTGTCTTTAGTGGCATATTTTAATTACAACTTTATTTACTATAAAAACACATAAAAGGGGCTGGGAAGACAGCATAATGATTATGCAAAAGACTTGCATGCTCTGAGGCCCTGTGTTCAATGCCTATCACTGCCAGTAGCCAGAGATAAGCAGTGTTCTGGTCTTTATTTCTCTGTATCTTCCTCTCTAAATCTCCCTCACTAAAAAATTAAATAAATATATAATTTTTAAAAAAGCAAGCACAATGGTGCACTTTTAGTACTGATCCATATGAAATCTGTCTACTTACTAATTTTAAAAGTCTATATAGAAAATATTTTTAAATATATTTCTTTTTTAAAGATTAATTTTATTTACCTCATATGGCATATAGAAAGTGACAATGAGAAAAAGACAGAGAAGTCAGAGCACCACTCCAGTGTAAGGGGCACTACAAATAGCATCAGGCACCTCAGACACACAAGTCCTTTGCTCAGTCAGCTCAGATATTTTCCAATTGCAAGAAAAATATTTTCAAGATCCTTTCTTGTACATCAAAGGAATTCAACAAGTTCAAACAACTAAGTTTACAAATCTCCAAAGGGTCTTTCCTCTCTTTTGATATATCAAGAGACACTCTACTACTTCAAGGTAAAAACAGAAAACAAAAATCAAAACAAAGAAACAAAAAAAAAAATCCTCTTTTGAAAAAATGAAAATCTGTACAATTGAGACCTCCTTCTGGTTGCAGATGAAAAAGAGCTGTCTTAAACCAGGAAGATTTTTGAACTAAGCTTATCTATAATAAGATATTCTGCCTCCCCCTACTGTAAACAGGGAATCTGAACAAAAGCCTCAATGTTTTTTGGTGCCAACTCAGAACTAGTTCACACTACAAGTTCAGGGCCCCAAATATCAACAGTTCCTTTCTTTTCTTTCTTTTTTTCATAATAATAAAACAGTACACACACACACACACACACACACACACACACACAGGTTGGCTTAGGATTCGGAGATGGAGAGAGGTAGTAAATGAGTTAAAATTATTGGGGCCAAACAAATAGCAGAAAATGGAAGGTGATTAAGCTTGGACTTTAAAGATGTCCTAAAAACCTTGTACAAACATCTGCAATTAATTTTATATACTACTTCACTATTAATATTTATCATTGGATTGCTTAACAAGAATGATATAAAATAAAACACTGATAAAGTAGATTGAGCTATTAGAACAGGTTTATTTCTTCTTCCTCCTCTTGCATTAAATATTGAGGAGAAGATGAAGTCAGTCTCATCTCTCACTACAGTGTAGAAAGAAAATAATAAACATAGTTCCCATAGAGACATACAAACCAGCTTGAAGAAAACCTAAAAAGACAGTCAGTTGGAGTTTTGTCCTAAGAATCTGAATATGGGAATTCTATTTACACTTCTGCACCAATTTGTTTTGCAACCTTAGATGAGTCCCATATTGAGGCTCAGTTTTTCCATAATTACAGTAATGATAATGATACAGGCATTTAAATTTATTTGTAGAGCACAGTTCAATCTGAGCAGCTGTTTTTTTGTTTTGTTTTTTAATTTTATTTATTTTGATTCTGGGTAATGTTACATTTGAAAACGTGGTAATAAAAAAAATTTTTTTAAACCCGAAGATGGCAAGTTTGGAGCTGCAGCTGCAGTGAGCTCCAAGAAACTGCAGCTTGCTACCCGGGATTCTCTGGATAGGGTAGGATATTGTCCTGTCTGTAGGAGGGTGAACACAGTCTGGTCAGAGTGACACCAAAATACAATCCCATAACTTACTCTTGGACTGACAATCGAAGGCAAGGGAAAACGGAAAATCTTTTGATTATTTCTGAGCTCACCCCCACCACCACCTCAGAACCAGCCCCCAGAGTCTAGACAACCACTTCTAGTAGGCTTCCCACTGAGCTATTTTCTTTACCAATATTTCTGGCTCCCCAGGGGTGTCATTCCAACCCTCTTACTTTTGTTTAGCTTCTCTCTTTTTTTTTTTTTTTTTAGGTGGCTGGAGCTCTATTTGAGTGACAAAATACCTGACCAATCATAACCTCATCCCTGCCTGGAAAAGACTACCCAAAGGGTTTTTTTTTTTTTTTTTGGATACTTCTTACAATTGGTTGTCTTTGCTAAGGCTTCCTGCAGCCAATCCAGAGTGGTCCAAGCTGCAGACTGACTGTTAGGGGTTTTTTACTCTATTTGATCTTATTATTACTATTATTATTTACATGTGTCCCTTTTCCATCCACATTCTTCAAGTTGATCAAAATAAACTGTTGTTTTTTTTTTCCATTTCTATGTGACTGGGTGTCCTACTGACTGTGAGTGAAACTTGTTTCTTTCTACCTCTTCCCTCCATTCTCCTTTTTCTCTCCTCCTAGCTAATGAAAAAAAAATACCTCTTTCCTATTACTGTTCTTCCTTTTTCTTTCTTTCTTTCTTTCTTCCTCCCTCCCTTCCTTTTTTTATTCTTTTCTTCCTTCCTTCATTTGTTTTCTGAGTTCACTGATACTTGTGAATTATTTAGGGGAAGAAAAATGACTCGGAGTGGACTCTGTGTCTGTGCGTGTGTGTTGTTTCTACTTGCCTTTCTCCTCTTTTTATCCCTAGAATTTATAGTGGACAACAGATTTGCAAAATTGACTAATCTTGCTTTCCCTTTTTTCTTTTCTCTTTCTCTTTTGTTTAGTTGTTGTTTTTTCTTGGACTGGAGGTGTTTGCCTAACTGGTATTGGTTGAGCTGCATCAATCCTTGCTTCAGTTACTATTGTTGTAATTTCTGAGGTTGATGACAGCATTTGAAATAAAGGTCTTTAGTATAGTGTGGCTTGTACTCAAAACACAACAATTGAAGAATGACAGAACAAAAAATAAATAAAAACCACATCAATAAAAATAAGTGGGTAGATCAAGAGCAAATAAAACTGCTACCACAATGAATCAAGACAGGAGTCCAGAATAAATTCCAAATCAGTCAGAAGTAACCATAGATAACAAAAGTATGCAAGCAATAGTAAACCTAATAATCACAGAAATGAAGGCATCTATGGAAGAAAGGCTATCAGAATTAGGAAACAACAGATGAGACCCTCAAAGAAAATACAAGCTAACTCAAGGTAATTAGAGAAATGAAAGCTAAAATAGCTGAGCTAAAAGGTCAATTAGCATAAAAGTCAATATTAAAACTGAACTGAAGAAAGAAGCTGAGTGGAGGGAAATCAGATTAACAGAATTAGCCAGACAGAGGATGAGCTAAAAAAAAAAAAAAGAAAGAAAGAAAAGAAAAAAACAAAGAAAGAGGTAAAAGAGCTCAAAAAGAGATTGAGAAACACTGAAAATAACAACAGAGACATATGAGATGATCCCCCCCCCAAAAAAAGCAACATTCATATAATTGGTCTACCAGAGAAAGAAAGAGGAAGGGGAAGAAAATATTCTAGAGGAAATAATGGAAGAAAACTTCCCAGACCTTAACAACAGAAAGCACATTAAGATTCAAGGGGCACAGAGAAAACCAAACAGATTCAACCCAGACCTGAAGACACCAAGACACATCATAGTTACAATGAAAAGAAGTAAGAATAAAGAAAGGATCCTAAAGGCTGCAAGTGAAAGACAAAAGGACACATACAGGGGAAAAACCCATAAGACCTTCAGCAGACTTCTCCACTCAAACTCTAAAAGCCAGAAGAGAATGGCAAGATATCTATCAAGCACTCAATGAAAAAGGGTTTCAACCAAGGATAATATATCCTGCTACACTTTCATTCAAAATAGATGGAGGGATCAAAACCATCTCAGACAAACAACAGTTACAGGAGGTAACCATCACCAAGTCTGCCCTGAAAGAGATATTAAAGATCTCTTATAAACAAGAATATCACTATAATACTTGCCATATATGAGAGCAAATAAAGAATTGTTGAATATTGGCACTACAATACATTCAGTCCATAATATAAATAAATGTCAATGGGTTAAATTCACCCATTAAAAGGCACTGAATAGGAGAATGGATAACACAACCCAACCATATGCTGAAAGCAAGAATCTGACCTAACAAGACAAACACAGACTTAAAGTGAAAGGATGGAAAACTATCATACAGGCTAATGGACCACAAAAAAAACTCAGGAATAGCCATTCTCATCTCTGACACCATAGACTTTAAATTAAATAAAGTATTAAAACATAGGCAAGCCATTACATAATGATTAGAGGATAAATCAGCCAAAAAGGCTTAACAATTTTTAAAATCTATGCACCCAATGAGGGACAATCTAAATACATCAAACACCTACGGAAAGAACTACAAAAATACATCAATAGTAATAAAATAATAGTGGAAGACTTCAACACCTCATTCTCACATTGAGACAGATCAATGAAACAGAGAATCAACAAAGAAACAAAAGAATTCAATGAAGAGATGGACAGACTAGACCTCCTGGACATTTTCAAAGTCTTTCATTCAATAAATTGGAATACACATTCTTTTCAAATCCACACAGCACATCCTCAAGGATGTGACCACATGTTAGGTCACAAAGACAGTACCAACAATTCAAGAGCATTAAAATCATCCAGGCTGTCTTCTCAGACCACAGTGGAGTAAAGCTAACATTCAACAACAAAAAGAAAATTATTAAAAGTCACATAATTTGGAAACTGAAAAACATACTTCTTAAAACCACTGGGTCAGAGAGGCACTCAAGGAAGACATTCAAATGTTCCTGGAAACAAGTGAAAATGAAGGCACAAGTTATCAAAATTTTGGGGACACAGCTAAAGCAGTATTGAGAGGGAAACATATAGCCATACAATCACATATTAAACAAGAAAAATCTCAAATAAATGACCTTACTGCACACCTCAAGGACTTAGAAGAAGGGGAGCAAAGGGACCTTAAAGCAACCAGAAGGGTGGAAATCACTAAAATTAGAGCAGAAATAAACAACATCAAAAATAAGAGAACCATACAAAAGATCAATGAAGCCAAATGTTGGTTCTTTGAAAAACTAAACAAGATTGACAAACCCATAGCCAGACAAACTAAACAAAAAAGGGAGAAGACTCAAATTCATAGAATTGTAAACGATAGAGGAGATAACACACAGAACACCACAGAAATCCAGAAAATCATGTGAAACTTCTATGAAGAACTATATGCCACCAAGCTAGAAAATCTGGAATAAATGTAAGAATTCCTAGAAATATATGCCCTTCCAAAACTGAACCAAGAAGAACTACAAAACCTAAATGTACCAATAACAAATAAATCAAAACCGTTATTAAGAATCTCCCCAACAACAAAAGTCCTGGACCAGATGGCTTCACAAAGGAATTCTACAAAACCTTCAGGAAATAGTTAATACTTAGACTTCTAGAGCTTTTCCATAAGATCGAAGAAACAAGAACACTCCCTTCTACCTTCTATGAAGCCAATATCACCCTGATACCAAAAGCAGATAGACACAGCAAAAAAGGAAAACTACAGACCAATATCTCTGATGAATATAGATGCCACAATGTTAAACAAGATCATGTCCAACCGGATACAGCAGTATATCAAAAAGATTGTTGATCACGACCAAGTGGGATTCATCCCAGGAATGCAAGGCTTGTTCAACATACGTAAGTCAAACAATGTCATTCACCACATCAATAAAAGCAAAACCAAAAACCACATGATTAGCTCAATAGATTCAGAGAAAGCCTTTGACATAATCCAATACCCATTCATGCTCAGAACTCTACAAAAAATGGTAATAGACTGGAAATTCCTCAAGATAGTGGAATCCATATATAGCAACCCTACAGCCAACATCATACTCAATGGACAGAAGCTGAAAGCATTCCTCCTCAGATAGGGGACTAGACAGGGCTGTCCATTGTCACCATTACTCTTTAACATAGTATTGGAAGTTCTTGCCATAGCAATCAGGCAAGAGAAAGGAATCAAAGGAATACAGATTGGAAGGGAAGAAGTCAAGTTCTCACTATTTGCAGATGATATGATAGTATACATAGAAAAACCTAAAGTATCCAACAGAAAACTGTTGGAAGTCATTAGGAAATATAGCAAGGTGTCAGGCTCCAAAATCAATGTAAAAAATCAGTGGCATTTCTCTATGCAAACACAAAAACTGAAGAAGACATCCAGAAATAACTCCCATTCACTGTTGCAGCAAAATCAGTAAAATACCTTGGAGGAAAGCTGATCAAAGAAGTGAATGACTTGTATACTGAAAAATATGAGTCTCTATTCAAGGAAATAGAAACTGATATCAAGAAATGGAAAGACATCCCATGCTCATGCTTCCGGATTTCCATCAGGCATGCCTCAGTCTTAAAAACGAACATCCAGACACCTAGTTTTTAGCGACACAGGAACTTAGATAAGTTCGTATGAGGCACCCATTATGACAGAGGCCTATGCAGCTACCCTATGTAAGTGAAAGGGGGCTTGCTTTCAGTGTGGTTGCCAAGGGAACTGGCATAACCAATATCCAGAAAATAAATTGTGACCTCACTTCCAGCCAGGGAGCCAGAGGCCATGAATGCCTTGTCCTAGATGCCAGAAAGTTTTTCATTGGAGAAGATGTTGTTGGTCCAAGTTTCATAAAAGTGGCATGCCCCTGTTGAATGTAAGTTTAAACAGGGGTTTAAACTAGGCCCAGGGCAACCCTCAGCCCCACCCCCAAGAGGGAGCAGTGGCCCACTTGTCGCTGCACCTTTTTTCCATAAGCAAAGGACCAGCCTAGGACCCAACCCGTCACTCCGCCCACCACACCATGTAACCATAGCAGAGGGCAAGTGGGAGGAGGAGCCTGGGGGATGTGGAAATTCCCAACGTAAAGATGGCCAGCTGAAGCAAGCAAATGGTGCGAATTCAGTGCCTGAGATTTTGTGGACCACTCCTGTTTTAGAACAAGGTCACCCTACTATGACAGTAAGGGTTGATAATATTCCTTTTAAGTGTTTGAATGATAGAGTCAGATAAGACAATTTTAAGGCAAGCAGAGATTCCCCAGAGTTGGGAACTCCTCCCAGGACCCTGTTTACATGGCATTGGAGGGTTGACCCAAGCCTTTATCACTCAAGATTCACTTATGTGGGAAGACCCGAAAGGGACTACCGGACACTTTCGTCCTTTGGTAGCTGATATTAGCACCAACCTACTGAGCAGAGATCTGCTGGAATCTCTTGATGTAGTAATATCCTCAGACGCCTCTTCAGGGTGCCATGCCCACTCATGTGTGATATCTAGATCTAACCATCACCCCCAATACTAACTTCCACTGTTTGTAACCTAACTCCCTGCTTAGATTGGCTTTCTAATGAGCCTGTCTGGGTGTAACAGTGGCCTTTGCCTAGGGAGAAGCTAGAAATTTTAAAAGAGCTTGTCCAGCAGCAATTGTCCTTGGGACACATTCGCCATTCCCAGAGTCCATGGAATACCCCTGTCTTTGTAATTAAGAAGCGCTCAGGAAAATGGTGCCTCCTACAGGATCTCTGTGCAGTTAATAAAACCATGCAAGTCTGGGGTTCCCCCCAAAGGGGTTTACCCCTTGCTTTTGCAATTCCCACGGGAATTCCAGTTGTAGCTATTGATATACAGGATTGTTTTTTCTCTAGTCCCTTGCACCCACAATATTGTAAGCATTTTGCCTTCTCTGTTTCTTCTATTAATAACACCAGCCCTGCTGATAGATTTGAATGGGTGGTACTGCCTCAGGGCATGGCCAATAGTCCTACAATTTGTCAAAAGGCTGTAAAATCTGCCCTTTTCCCATATATTCATAAGGGCCTTAAGGTTCTTAATTGGATGACGTCTTAATATGGGGAGAATTAGATACAGATCTCTCTGCGCTACATGATTTTCTTATTCCTGCCTTAAAGAAAAGCAGCCTTTATGTAGCTCCTGAGAAGGTACAGCTAATTCCTCCAATATCTTTCTTAGGTTCAGATATTTCGCTAATGCAGATTTGTCCCTTAAAACCTGTGTTACTTTTCCTTTTAGTCTCACTCTTGCTTCTTCACAAAATTTTCTTGGAAATTTAAATCGGTGTAGGCAGTATCTTTATCTGCCAACTAGCTGCCTCCAACCACTGTTTGACCTGTTAAAAGGAAAAAAAACAGCCCTCTTCAAAACATATGTTAACTCCTGAAGCCTCCTTGGCACTGGAAATGGTTATCCAGGCACTCCAAGACATGCACCTCGTTCGGTTCTCCCCCTCTTCTCCGGTAAACCTTCTAATCTTTAACTCCACCCCCACAGTAGTGAGGGCACTGTGGCAGAACCATGGGGTTCTCAAGTGGCTTCATACACCAGTAGTAGGTGGAGCTCCAAGACTTCTTACCGTTAACATTCATGGTTCACCAAGGAAGAAACTGGTCCATACAGGTCTTAGGAAGGGAACCAGATTCAATTATTCTTCCCTTTTCTCTCACAGAGTGGCTCATATGCCACCATTCTCATTTTGCCATAAGTTTAGTGGGGTTTCCAGGACAAATAGATAGCCATTTTCCTTCTAATAAATTGATAGCTTCTTTACCTCTTTTGCCTCTACTAGTACCTAAACTTTTCTCTCAAGATACCATCCGCTCTGCTCCTATAGTCTTCACTGATGGTAGAAAAAAGGGAGCTGCTGCCCTTATATATTATCCAGACCAGCAATACCCCAAATCTCTCTTTACTGAGCTTCCTGATAATTCCCCTCAGTACAAAGAACTTTATGCTGTTTTCCTTGCATTAAAAGCTGTACCAGAAGCCTTCAACCTTTTTTCTGACAGAATGTATACTGTTACCTTACTTCCATGGCTTGCTCATTCTTATGTAAGAATTGATGACAACCCACTTTTCCTCTCTTAATTCAAATTGCCTCTATGCTCTGTTCTCGAACCCAACCACTGTATGTTCAACACCTTCATTCCCACAGCCCTCTTCCTGGTCCCCTGTCTGAAGGGAATGCTGCAGCTGACTGCCTCACCTCCACAGGAATTCTCCTAGCCTCTGTCTCTAATCCTGCTGACTTTCATTCCCTAATGAAAGTTAATGTTAATCGTAAAGGCCTTCGACCTCAATTTCCTGATGTTCCTCTGGCACAGTTGAAACGTATTCTTTCTACATGTTCCTCCTGTTCAGGTCTAATCAAAACATCTGCTATTCAAACTCTTTTAACCCCCGAGGCTTAAAAGTCAATGTTCTTTGGCAAATTGATGTCACCCACATACCCAACTTTGGCAAACAAAAATATGTGTTTGTCTCAATTGATACCTTTTCTAAATTTATGTGGGCGACAGCTCAGACAAGAGAAAGCTCAAAAAAGCTTAAAAGACATATGCCCTCCTGTTTTACTGTAATGGGCTTACATCTTCAACTTAAAACTGACAATGGATATACATTTACCAGCAAACAATTTAAAGATTTTTGTTCCCTCTGGAACATTACTCATACTACAGACATTCCCTATAATCCACAGGGACAAGGCATTGTCGAGAGAGCCCATCAAATCCTTAAGGCTCAATTAAATAAAGATAAAGGGGGAATGTACCCCCCAATATCCAGCTAGCAAAAGCCTTAACTACATTAAATCTCTTTAATATTTATAAAAACTCGGACCTACCTCCTATTATTCTTCATTGGCAAACACCATCCACCCTCCCAGCTATTAAGGTCAAGTGGAAAGACCCACTTGATAAAATTTGGAAAGGGCCTGACCCTCTATTGACCATGGGGGAAGGGTTTTGCATGCGTTTTTCAGCAAAATTACTCAAAACCTGTCTGGCTTCCTGCCCACCATGTCCAGCAATACCTGCATGATGGTGCTGATATCCCTGAGTAACAAAAAACACTGCAAGAGATCTGGATGCAGGACGCATCCCAGAACCCATAATATGAATGGCAGAATCTGAAAAATCTGGTTCACAGAGCCCTCTCTCCTACCCCTTCTCTGAATATCTTATGATATGACTGGCCAGTTGTGTTTTGTGAGTGTGTTGGATGACCAAAATTTTTTGTATGACCCATTTTGCTCAGAGTACTCTGAAACTTAATTGATTTTATATAAAAATGCTGGACACAGCCATGGTTTCTTGAGACATCCAGAAACAGTCCAAAAAATTTGTTTTTTCCTCTTGATTTTTTTATATATGTCTTTGTATAAATGTAAAGCTCTTAGTCTTGAATGGTGTGAGTAAAGACAGATATAAATTTGTGTTTAAATGATATGTTTTCACAACAAAAGTTTTTCTCCTCCTGTGTATTATAACTAAATGTTAATGTGTATGTTTCAAGTTTGGTAAACAATAACTTAACGGTTAAAAGTGTAACCTTGAAGCTACATTATTATCAGGTAAGGTAAAATTAATTTGCTAAAAGTAACTAACTACTTAAGGTAAAAGTCTAAATATTTAACGTGACAATACATCTCCAAAATTAAAATACAAATTCTCTAAACAGGACATTTTTGGAGGGCCCCCAAAAGTGCCACGTAAGCTAATCTTGTGGAAATTAATCCACAACAAATCTGGTATCAATATGACACTGTAAATGTTAAAACCATTGTCACTAACATGAGTTAACTCTCTAAGTAACATGAGTCTGTTTATAGTCCAAAGTAAAAATACTTAAAAATCAATATATATTTTAAAATTGGTCTGAAGATCCTGCTGTAGAGACTGCTACAGGAGGTCACATTAGATGACCTTTAAACAAAATTATAAAGATACTTAAAACAATTATAATCATTGAGTTATCAATTATAGTAAATTTCTAACTTGTTAACAGTTTTTTTTCTCAAGTAATTGACTATAACTATCTCAAAGACTTCACATGAAGAATGAGCAGATGAAGAAGCATCTGCTCATATGGTAAGGTATTAAACTATAATAAGTTCCTCCATATACAACTTATATAAATTAACAACATTCACATATTTTTCTACACATAACTGGTGTATCTTGTTTTGCCACTATAGGCCTGCCTTTGCCGGCTAACAATTTAAAGACTTTTTCCTTTATAATATCACCCATGCCACAGACATCCTTTACAACCCCCAAAGACAAATGATTGTCAAGAAGGCCCACCAAATGCCTAGGTCCAATTAAGAAAAGAAATAAGGGGAGATACATTCCCCCCCAATATTAAGTTGGCTAAGACACCAACTGCATCAAACCTCTCTTAATATCTATAAAAATTTGAACCAGATACCCTGCTAACCATGGGAAGCAGATTTGTTTGTGTTTCTTTCACAAGAATCCCCAGAAAAACCATCTGGACCCCTGCACACTCTGACATCGCCCACTAGATGGCACGACTACAGTGGCACACCTCCTGAAACCCATGATATGATCTGATATGATCTGAAGAACCTGATTCACAGACTCCAAGGACAGAACTTTCTTACTTCCTGTCTTCCCTTCCTGCTTCTTCTTTGCCTGTCACATTTTGGTGGTTCCAGCTCACTCTACTGAAAAGAGGAATACCAGTGGCTGACCTTCCTCATGGAGATAGAAATGCAGCATTTCATCCCCTGTCTTGAGAGTTCAGTGCTTTATCCACTGAGCCATCTCCCAGATCACTTCATCCCCTGGCATTTCTTCCCCTAGTTGGCTACTTTGGACTGAGACTTCTATCAGACTTGCTCGTACACCCTTTGGACACTTTATACAATTTTACAGCAGCTTCCTTCCCTTCACGCTGCTGGTTTTTCAAAGACTGACCCAGAGTAGTTCATGGACTTTGCAGCCTGTTGCCATGAGGACTATACAACGCCAAATAGTCCCTCTGCTTGGCAGGCCACACCCTTACGCCTGCAGTTCTGCACTTTGAGGCAGGAAATGCACCTACCCCTGTACTAGGCCCTGGCCCCAGAGGCAGGAGATGCACCCAGAGACAGGAAATACCCCCTTGCCCAACAGTCTTCCCTTGGCATCACATTGACTCTTGCTTCTCCTCTATTTGTCCCTTTCTGTTTTGTTATATCATTCAGGTTTATGCCCAAAAGGTTTCTGCTCATCCCTACACTCCTCTGTCACAGATGGAGTCTTTTACTGACATTGACCCATTTTAATGTGATGACTAGATAGAAAGATAAGGGAAAGATGTAAAAATTGTGAGATGGTAGAGTCTGGCAGAGCTTAACCTATGAGATGAGTCCCTCAAGGTAAGTCCCTCTCTCTCTACAGAGGGGTTGAGCACAGGAGGGACACATAAATCTCATAGGGTTGGTGGCTATGTAAGTCTTCCCTCCCCCACAAAAACATCCTACATCTTCCCACCTGAGCATGGCATACCTTAAAAAACATTTAAGCCTGCTCCACCCGAAATTTCCTATACTGTGGCCATTAGATAAAAGGAAAGGGGGAGATGTTGGAAAATTGTGCAGCTGCGGTCACATCTACCATGTTGTCCCCTCAGGCTATTTCCAATTCCCACGAGCTTCCCAGAGTGCCTTGTTTACTCCTCCCCCTTCCCATTCCCACGAGAGCTGTAACCCTATCCCCAAGTGCCTTGTTTTTTAGCCTATCCCAATCAACTTGCCACTTCTGGAATTTCTCCTATAAAAGACCTTCTAATTCTGCTTCTCTTTCTCTTTGCCCCTTTTACCCAGGGAGAGCAGACCCAGAGAAGGGTTGCTGAGCATAGCGGGAGGTGGCCATTTTGCTAGCTCCATGTGGCCTGAACCGCTGCACTCTCACCCAACTCTAAGGAGCCCGCAAAAATAAAGATTTGTGTTCCCTCTCTGCTCCAATCTCTTCTTTCTCCTCTGTGGCGTGGCCTGATACCCACCTCCATAAGACCTTGCCCTCAATGTGGATCAACAACAGGAGAGAATGTTCCATCCTCCGAAGGGAAAATGGACAACATACACTATGCTACATCTGAGGAAGATGGGTCTATATTAGGGCAGCTTGAAATGTTCCTACTCATGACCACAGAATGTGAGCTCATATCTACAGGGATGCAGAGGTCACATAGGCTCCTAAGCTGAATATGGGCCCCAGATCAAATCAAATTGATGGACTTAACAGTCAACAATATTTAGACCCCTTTCCCAATTTGGGATCTACATTCTTCCCTGATCCAGCTCTCTGTTCCTTTTCCAGCCATGACATAATATCCCCAGACAATAACTTGGATCCACCTGCATATCAGATTTCAAATGCAGGGGGAAAAATTAGTATATAGCCACAGGCCTTTTGGAATATAACCAAAATATGTCTATTAGCTATCTACAAAATGGGGGAAACCCCCCCCCCAACTCTTCATCTGGAATATTCCAGCCTTTTAGGTCCATGATCATTGTTTGGCTTTGTATGTTAACTCTCTTTTCAGCCACCAAGTTCCAGATGCTGCCATGATGCCAACCAGGCTTCCCTGGACAGACAACCCCACCAATATGTCCTGGAGTTCTCCTTCCCCAGAGCCACACCCTAATATGAAAAGAGAGAGGCAGGCTGGGAGTATGGATCAACCTGTCAATACTGATGTTCACTGGGCATGCAATTACAGAAGCTAGACCTTCCACATTCTGCATCCCACAATGACCTTGGGCCCATACTCCCAGAGGGATAAAGAATAGGAAAGCTATCAGGGGAAGGGATGGGATATAGAGATCTGGTGGTGGCAATTGTGTGGAGTTGTACTCCTCTTATTCGATGGTTTTGTCAATGCTTCCTTTTTATTAATTAAAAAAATAAATTAAAAACACACAATTTGATAATCACTGAGTGAGATATTCTCTGAGCAATTATTTTAGCCCTTTAAGGATTCCTAATTATAACAAAAACTACAACTCAGACTTGAGGTGGTGGAGCAGGGACAGGACAGTCTTTATAAAAATGAAAAAATAAAAACTCTTATTCTGTCTTAAGTTAATGTCCAGTTTTCTTTCATTTTTTAAGACAAAATGTATGCAATTGTACTACCAAAGATTCATTTTGTCAACAGAGCTCAGTACTGCTATAGTGAGTTCTCCTGTATATCAAAGGATATACTTCAGTTTCCTTTTATAAAATGTGCAGTTCCTTTGTCAGTAATGATTTGCCTAGCCAAAAGCACATATAAAGAATAGTTACAAGTTATATTTTTGTTCCTAAACTTCTACTTTATTCAATGAATATTAATAGAATACTAATAAAGTAGAAGAAGAAATCTGTCCATTGACTAATTGCTGCCTTCTGCATCAGGGTGGATTCTACTTCAGAAATGTACACAATTTAGAATTGTTAGGCATATTATTTGCTACAGGAAACCAGTTCACTTGCTGCATTCCAAGTACTCTGCCTCACCAGGAAGAACCAATCACAGGTCTTTCAGTTATGGATTCCATGTGGGTGAGCAATTTGTTTACGGTTAGTTCAGCAAGAATGCTTTTTCATATCTGAATCTCAGATTACTACAGAGAGTACTATAATTACTGTGCTATTGGATCCTAGGCTTTCTGAAGTCCATACTTGAACATGCTTCATACTAGTTGCTTTGCTACAGGGAAACTCACAAGAAGACTTTATTTTTCTCTACCACCATATTTTGTCTTTATGGATAATATAAAAAATACTTGTCTTCTTCTTCCATATCCCTTTTGTTGAGAGTTTACCTGCATTAAGGAATAATTATAATACCAAGCCAAGCAAACAAAAAAAAAACATTTTAAATCAGCAAACAAAATAAAGAACAAACTTCCTAAGGCAGCAGAAACTGTATATAATCATAATGACAGCAGAAAGACATGTTATTATTTCCTTCTCCTCAAAGTGTTAAATACTCTTGAGTAACAAAATTTTGTACTCACCAAGTCTTTTAAAGTTCTCATATGTGTGTATATCCACAGAACTTTCCAAGGTTCCTCAACATCATCTGGAAGTGGTGTATAAACATAGTAAGCCACAATGGCCCCCACAATCAGAAGCAAAACTGTCCCTCTCCCCATAATGTGTCCTCTGTCTACTTGGTGGCACAACTAAAATACTTTTGAAACACAAGATGTTGAAATTTAATGCCCAGATTTGCTCCCAGCATGCAATATTTTCTAAATTTCTGAATACATGTTCCAACTCTCCTGTTACTTCATAGATTGCTCAGAAATAATGAAACTTCATGAAGTATAAAGGTGGAGTTGTGCAAGCAGATACTTTGCACTGTCTGAAATTCTGCTAAATCTCTCTGGCATGTGTAGCTAAGCAATCAGGGAACAAATATTTATTGCACAATAATTACATACAGAATGCTTCATTAGAAATTAAGTCTGTAGGAAAATATAGAGAACCAAGGATATGTTTCAAATATCAGATCTTACAGGAGGAAGGGCTAGATTTTGAGTATTGAGAGTGTTTACAAGGAAGATGGACATGATTGAGGAAAATTATACAGCAGTCATGCTGTAGCTAACAGTTTTGGTAGCTACTGTTAGGTAGCTACCAGTTTTGATTACCTACAGTGTACTCCAAGCAGGGCACTAAAGCAATCAATTAATCCTTGATAATGCTGTTGGCACACTTAGAGAAACTATGACTGAGGAGAGTTCAGGAAGTAGTAAAATCTCCTTCATTAGCATGGAGTGAAACTGGTACAGGCCTCCAGGTGAGTACATTAAAACCTCACATGTTTCAGTATTTAGTTGAGTTCAGATTACAGATGGAGTTGAGATGAAGAGAAGAACCTGCCAAACCAGAGAAATTCTGACCTTTAGGTTCCTGATTATCAAACACATTGCTCTGCTTTATATCTTACTGCTTTTCAGCCACCAAGTTGCAGATGCTACTATGATGCCATCCTGACTTCCCTGGGAAGATGACCTCACCAGTGTGCCCTGGAATCCCATTCCTCCTGAGTCCTACAACACTAGGGAAAGATAGAGACCTAGGCTGAGGGTGTGGATCAACCTGTCAACACTCGTGTCCAGTGGAGAAGCAATTACAGAAGGCAGACCTCCCACTTTCTGAACCCCATGAGGAATTTTGGTTCATACATCCAGAGGGATAAAGAATAGGGACACATCTCATGAAGGGATGGGATATGGAATTCTGATGGTGGGAATTGCTTGGAATTATACCCCTCCTACCCCACAATCTTGTTAATCATTATTAAATCATAAAAATAATAAAAAAAGAAAGCCAAATGTTGTAGACACTCCCTGTTCACTGAATTCCCGTATATATGCCCCCTCTGCAACTTTTAGGTATCTTCTTTTGCAGGTGAGTTGATAGGGCAAACACTAAGCAAAGTGACTTGACAGAAAGACTATGTTATTAATTCCAGACACAAGTAGCTAAGATTCACAAGGCCTGGAGTGATTTTTCAAAATACCAGCAACACAAAATACTGGGTTTTGTTCAGTTTTCCCAAATGCACCAAGAAAGTTATATTACCCATTCTGCTATAGGGAAGCTGAGACACAGAGAAGAATAAAGTTTTACCCATGGTCACAAAGCTTGTTAAAAAAGTCATTGTGGCTTCCTAATTCTCTGCTCTCCTATTAAGAACCAAAGTCTAGACCTCACCAGTGTGCTCTGAAGCCTCATCTATTCAAAGCCCTACCACAATAGGGAACAAAACAAACAGGCTGGAGGTATGGATCAGCCTACCTATGCCTATGTCCAGCAGAGAGGCAATTACAGAAGGCAGAACTCTCACCTTCTATACTTCAAAAATAATTTTGGTCCATACTCCCAGATAGGGAGAATGTTAGGAGAAAAAGACCAAAGAAATCTAACCTCCAACCCTAATGGGACCTAGAGAGAGAAGAAGAAAAAAGAACACTCTGAAATAGTAATAGGTGTAGGTGTGACTTAGAAAAGAGAATGGGAGTTGGGCAGTATGCAGCAGGTTAAGCACACATGGAGCAAAGCGCAAGGACCAGCTTAAGGACACAGTTTGAGCCCCTGTATCCCCACCTGCAGGGGGGCTTGCTTCACAGATGGTGAAGCAGGTCTGCAGGTGTCTGTCTTTCTCCCCTCCTCTGTCTTCCCCATCTCTCTCCATTTCTCTCTGTCTTATCCAACAACAACAACAGCAACAACAGCAACTATAAAAAACAAGGGCCACAAAAAGGGGAACAAATAAATATTTAAAAGATCTTTAAAAATAGAAAATACATCAAATGTCTAATGAAAGAGCTACAGCAATTTATTAACAGCAACATAGTCATAGTAGGGGACTTCAACACCCCACTCTCTCAACTTGACAGATCATTCAGGCAGAAAATCAATAAAGACATAAGGGAGCTAAATGAGGAGATAGATAAACTAGAACTACATTAAGAGTCATTCACCCCAAGAAAATGGAATACACATTCTATTCAAGTCCACATGGGTCATTCTCAAGGACAGACTATATGTTAGGTCACAAAGACAGCATCAGCAAATTCAAGAGGACTGAAAACATCCCAAGCATCTTCTCAGACCACAGTGGAATTACACTAACACTTCACAATCAACAAAAGATTAGTAATAGTCCCAAAATGTGGAAGCTCTACAGTATACTCCTTAACAACTACTGGGTCAAAGAAGCAATAAAGGAAGAAATCAAAATGTTTCAAGAGTTCAAGGAAAATGAAGACACAAGCTTTCAAAATATTTGGGACATAGCTAAGGCAGTACTGAGAGGGAGGTTCATAGCCATACGAGCACACGTTAGGAAACAAGAAAAAGCACAAATAAACAGCCTAATTTCACATCTTAAAGACCTAAAAGAAGACGAACAAAGGAACCCTAAAGCAACCAGAAAGACAGAAATCACTAAAGTTAGAGTAGAAATCAATAACATTGAAAATAAGAAAACAAGGAATCAGGTGGTAGCATTGTGGGTTAAGTTCATGTGGTGCAAGCGCAAGGACTGGTGGAAGGATTCCAGTTTGAGCCCCTGGCTCCCCACCTGCAAGGGAGTCGATTCACAGGTGTTGAAGCAGGTGTGCAGGTGTCTATCTTTCTCTCCCCCTCTCCACCTTCCCCCCTCTTCATTTCTCTCTCTTATCCAACAACAATGACATCATTAACAATAAAAAACTACAACAATAACAACAAGGGCAAAAAAAGGAAATAAATAAATAAATGCTTTGAAAAAATTTAAAAAATAAGAAAACCATACAAGTAATCTGGGAGGTTGCTCAGTGATAAGGCTTTGGACTCTCAAGCATGAGGTCCTGAGTTCTGTGCCTGGCAGAACATGTGCCAGAGTGATATCAGGTTCTTTATTTTGTCTCCTTCTTTCTCATTAATAAATAAAAATCTTTAAAATAAAAAAAACATACAAAAGATCAACAAAAGTAAATGTTGGTTCTTCTAAAGAGTGAACAAAATTGACAAAACTTTAGCCAGATTCACAAAATAAAAAAGGGAGAAGACCAAAATAATTTGGATAGTAAATTAAAGAGGAGATATTACAATAGACATTGCAGAAATTCAACATATCATGCAAGGCTTCTATGAACATCTATATGCCACCAAGCTAGAGAACCTAGAAGAAATGGACGATTTCCTAGATACCTACCAACTTCCAAATCTAAGTAAAGACGAAGTAGATAACATGAACAGGCCCATCACAGCTAATAAAATTGAAACAGTTATCAAAAATCTTCCCAAAAATAAAAGTCCTGGACCAGATGGTTTTACAAATGAATTCTACAAAACCTTCAAAGAAGAACTAATACTTCTATTTTTAAGATTCTTCCAGAAGACTGAAGACATTGGAATACTCCCTGCCAGCTTCTATGAAGCCAACATGACTTTAATAACAAAAGCAGATAGGGACACAAACAAAAAAGAAAACTACAGACCAATATCTCCAATGAACATAGATGGTAAAATATTGAACAAAATTCTAGCCAACTGGATAAAGCAGTATATCAAAAAGATTGTTCATCATGACCAAGTGGGGTTTATCCCAGGCATGCTAGGCTGGTTTAATATATGTAAATCAATCAATGTGATTCACCACATCAATAAAAGCAAGACCAAAAACCACATGGTCATATCAATAGAAGCAGAGAAAGCCTGTGACAAAATGCAACATCCCTTTATGATCAAAACACTACAAAAAAAGGGAATAGATGGAAAATTCCTCATGATAGTGTAGTCTATATAGAGCAAACCTACAGCCATAGGTTCATCATACTCAATGGTGAAAAACTGGAAGCCTTTCCCCTCAGATCGGGTATAAGACAGGGCTGCCCACTATCACGATTGCTATTCAATATACTGTTGGAAGTTCTTGCCATAGCAATCAGGCAGGAGAAAGGAATTTAAACCATACAGATTGGAAGAGAAGAAAAGAAGTCAAACTTTCCCTATTTGCAGATGACATAAAAGTATACATAGAAAAAACTAAGGAATCCAGGAAGAAGCTTTTGGAAATCATCAGTCAATATAGTAAGGTGTCAGTTTACAAAATTAACATTCAAAACTCAGTGGCATTCCTCTATGCAAACATTAAGTTAGAAGAAGTTGAAATCCAGAAATCAATTCCTTTTACTATAGCAACAAAAACAATAAAATATCTAGGAATAAACCTAACTAAAGAAGTGAAAGACTTGTATACTGAAAATTATGACTCACTCCTCAAGTAAATTGAAAAGACACACAGAAGTGGAAAGATATTTCATGTTTATGGCATCATCAAAATGAATATACTGCTGAGAGCCATTTACACATTTAATGCTATCCCCATTAAGACCCCAACCACAATTTTTAGGAGAATAGAACAAATGCTACAAATGTTTATCTGGAACCAGAAAAGACCTAGAATTGCCAAAACAATCTTGAGAAGAAAGAACAGAACTGGAGGCATCTCACCAATCACAGACAAAGAAATTGAAACCATTATTAAGAACCTCCCCAACAACAAAAGTCCTGGACCAGATGGCTTCACAAATGAATTCTACAAAACTTTCAGGAAACAGATAGTACCCATACTTCTTAAGCTTTTCCATAAGATTGAAGAAACAGGAATACTCCCTTCCACCTTCTATGAAGCTAACATCACCCTGATACCAAAAGCAGATAGGGACAGAACAAAAAAGGAAAACTACAGACCAATATCACTGATGAACATAGATGCCAAAATATTAAACAAGATCTTGGCCAACCAGATACAGCAACATATCAAAAAGATTGTTCATCAAGACCAAGTGGGATTCATCCCAGGAATGCAAGGCTGGTTCAACATCCATAAGTCAATCAATGTCATTCATCACATCAATAAAAGCAAAGCCAAAAACCACATGATTATCTCAATAGATGCAGAGAAAGCCTGTGACAAAATCCAACATCCATTCATGCTCAAAACTCTACAAAAAATGGGAATAGATGGGAAATTCCTCAAGATAGTGGAGTCTACATATAGCAAACCTACAGCCAACATCATACTCAATGGATAGAAGCTGAAAGCATTCACCCCCAGATCGGGGACTAGACAGGGCTGTCCACTGTTACCGTTACTCTTCAACATAGTATTGAAAGTTCTTGCCATAGCAATCAGGCAAGAGAAAGGAATCAAAGGAATACAGATTGGAAGGGAAGAAGTCAAGCTCTCACTATTTGCAGATAATATGATAGTATACATAGAAAAACCTAAAGAATCCAGCAGAAAACTACTGGAAGTTATTAAGCAATATAGCAAGGTATCAGGCTACAAAATCAATGTACAAAAATCAGTGGCATTTCTTTATGCAAACACTAAATCTGAAGAAGAAGACATCCAGAAATCACTCCCATTTACTGTTTCAGCAAAATCAATCAAATACCTAGGAATAAAGTTGGCCAAAGAAGTGAAAGACTTATATACTGAAAACTATGAGTCGTTACTCAAGGAACTAGAAACTGATACCAAGAAATGGAAAGATATCCCATGATCATGGATTGGAAGAAGAAATATTATCAAAATGAATATACTCCCCAGAGCCATATACAAATTTTGCAATACCTATCAAAGTTCCACCAAGCTTCTTTAAGAGAATAGAACAAACACTACAATCATTTATCTGGAACATGAAAACACCTAGAATTGCCAAAAACATCTTGAGGAAAAGAAACAGAAATGGAGGCCTCACACTCCCAGACCTTAAACTATATTATAAAGCCATCATCATCAAAACAGCATGGTACTGGAACAAAAATAGGCACACAGACCAGTGGAACAGAATTGAAAGCCCAGACATAAATCCCCACACCTATGGACATCTAATCCTTGATAAGTTGGCCCGAAGGATTAAATGGAAGACAGAGGCTCTCTTCAATAAATGGTGCTGGGAAAACTGGGTTGTAACATGCAGAAGAATGAAATTGAACCACTTTATCTCACCAGAAACAAAAATCAACTCCAAATGGATCAAATACCTAGATGTCAGACCAGAAACAATCAAATACTTAGAGGAAAACATTGGTAAAACACTTTCCCACCTACACCTCAAGGACATCTTTGATGAATCAAAAATCAATTGCAAGGAAGACTAAGGCAGAAACAAATCAATGGGACTACATCAAATTGAAAAGCTTCTGCACAGCCAAAGAAACTCTCACACAAACAAAGAGACCCCTCACAGAATGGGAGAAGATCTTCACATGCCATACATCAGACAAGAAACTAATCACCAAAATATATAAAGAGCTCAGCAAACTTAGCACCAAAAAAGCAAATGACCCCATCCAAAAATGGGCAGAGGATATGAACAGAACATTCACTACAGAGGAGATCCAAAAGGCTAACAAACATATGAAAAACTGCTCTAGGTCACTGATTGTCAGAGAAATGCAAATTAAGACAACACTAAAATACCACCTCACTCCTGTAAGAATGGCATACATCAAAAGGACAGCAGCAACAAATGCTGGAGAGGATGTGGGGACAGAGGAACCCTTTTACATTGCTGGTGGGAATGTAAATTGGTCCAGCCTCTGTGGAGAGCAGTCTGGAAAACTCTCAGAAGGCTAGACATGGACCTTCCATATGACCCAATAATTCCTCTCCTGGGGTTATACCCCAAGGACTCCATAACACCCAACCAAAAAGAGGTGTGTACTCCTATGTTCATAGCAGCACAATTCATAATAGCTAAAACCTGGAAGCAACCCAGGTACCCAACAACAGATGAGTGGCTGAGGAAGCTGTGGTATATATACACAATGGAATACTATGCAGCTATTAAGAACAATGAAACCACCTTCTCTGACCCATCTTAGACAGAGCTAGAAGGAATTATGTTAAGTGAACTAAGTCAGAAAGATAAAGATGAGTATGGGATGATCCCACTCATCAACAGAAGTTGAGTAAGAAGATCTGAAAGGGAAACTAAAAGCAGGACCTGACCAAATTGTAAGTAGGGCACCAAAGTAAAAACCCTGTGATGAGGGGTAGACATGCAGCTTCCTGGGACAGTGGGGGGGTGGGAGTGGGTGAGAGGCATGGGTCACAGTCTTTTGGTGGTGGTAATGGTGTTTATGTACACTCCTAGTAAAATGTAGTCATACAAATCACTAGTTAATTAATACAAGAGGGGGAAAATTAATTGTATGTCTCAAAGTTTTTCAAAACACAACACGAATCTTTTCAATATATAGGCTGTGTAATTAATATGCAGACTCTCTCAAAAGGCTAGACCAAGTAGATCAGAAGCAACCAATAGCACAGATATATACAAGATACAGGGTACTGTACAGCAAACCCTTTAAAAAGGACTTTTCAAAGTTAACCCAATTACCAAATAATGTGATGATAACATTAACTATCGATTGTCTTTTGGAACCCTAAGACAGCAGGAACCTCACATCTCCACTATAGAGCCTCTACTTCCCCCAGTCCTGGAACCATTGGATAGGGCCCACTTTCCCATATGCCTCTCCCAATCCATATCAAATAATATTGCATCTGCCGATCACAATCTAACCAACACAACGATTGCCACCTCAACATGCTTCACTTCAGACTGTGTCCAGAGACTTCACATGTGGAATGACAACCCTTCAGCTTCATTACTCGGGTGAGACCTTTCCTTTCATAGTATACTCTAATTCCATCTCAGGTGGATCACTTTCTAACAAAGTCCCAAAACCTAGATTTACACCAGTTTCTGGGAGAGAGAGCATATGTTCACACGTATCTGTAAACTACTGCAAAATATATACCTGAAAGCAGAAGTACACTAGTTTGCAGTGAGTACCTCCCTAACACTTCCTCTCCACTAATCCAAGCTTTGGGTCCATGATTGCTCAACAATTTGTTTGGCTTCGTATGTTAACTCTCTTTTCAGTCACCAGGTTCCAGATGTCATCAGGATGCCGGCCAGGCTTCCCTAGACTGAAGACCCCACCAATGTGTCCTGGAGCTCTGCTTCCCCAGAGACCCACCCTACTAGGGAAAGAGAGAGGCAGACTTGGAGTATGGACCGACCAGTCAACGCCCATTTTCAGCGTGGAAACAATTACAGAAGCCAGACCTTCTACCTTCTGCAACCCACAATGACCCTGGGTCCATGCTCTCAGAGGGATAGAGAATGGGAAAGCTATCAGGGGAGGGGGTGGGATATGAATTGTGTGGAATTGTACCCCTCCTACCCTATAGTTTTGTTAATTAATCCTTTCTTAAATAAAAAAAAAAAGAACTGGAGGCATCACACTTCCAGATCTCAAATTGTATTATATGGCCATTGTCATCAAAATTGCTTGGTACTGGAATGTGAGTAGACACACTGACCAATGGAATAGAATTGAGAGCCCAGAAGTAAGCCCCCACACCTACGTACATCTAATCTTTGACAAAGGTGCCCAGACTATTAAAGGGGGAAAGCAGGGAGTCGGGCTGTAGCGCAGCGGGTTAAGCGCAGGTGGTGCAAAGCACAAGGACCGGCATAAGGATCCCAGTTCAAACCCCAGCTCCCCACCTGCAGGGGAGTTGCTTCACAGGCGGTGAAGCAGGTCTGCAGGTGTCTATCTTTCTCTCCTCCTCTCTGTCTTCCCCTCCTCTCTCCATTTCTCTCTGTCCTATCCAACAACGACAACAACAATAATATAACTACAAAAATAAAACAACAAGGGCAACAAAAGGGAATAAATAAATAAAAAATAAATTAAAAAATAAAATAAAAATAAAGGGGAAAGCAGAGTCTCTTCAAAAAATGGTATTGGAAACAATGAGTTGAAACATGCAAAAGATTGAAACTGAACCACTATATTTCACCAAATACAAAAGTAAATTCCAAGTGGATCAAGGACTTGGATGTTAGACCACAAACTATCAGATACTTAGAGAAAAATATTGGCAAAAGCCTCTTCAGCGTAAATTTTAAAGACATCTTCAATGAAAAAAATCCATTACAAAGTAGACTAAGGCAAGCATAAACCTATGGGACTACATCAAATTAAAAAGCTTCTTCACAGCAAAAGAAACCACTACCCAAACCAAAAGACCCCTCACAGAATGGGAGAAGATTTTTACATGCCATATATCAGACAAGAGGCTATTAACCAGAATATATGAAGAACTTACAAATCTCAACAATAAGAAAACAAATAACCCCATCCAAAAATGGGGGGAGGACATGGACAAAATATTCCCCACAGAAGATATCCAAAAGGCCAAGAAACACATGAAAAATTTCTCCAAGTCTTTGATTGTAAGAGAAATGCAAATAAAGACAACAATGAGATACCACTTCACTCCTGTGAGTATGTCATACATCAGAGAAGTTAACAGCAGCAAATGCTGGAGAGGTTGTGGGGTCAAAGGAACCCTCCTGCACTGCTGGTGGGAATGTCAATTGGTCCAACCTCTGTGGAGAACAGTCTGGAGAACTCTCAGAAGGCTAGAAATGGACCTACCCTATGATCCTGCAATTCCTCTCCTGGGGATATATCC
This sequence comes from Erinaceus europaeus, assembly GCF_950295315.1. Lineage (NCBI taxonomy): Eukaryota > Metazoa > Chordata > Mammalia > Eulipotyphla > Erinaceidae > Erinaceus > Erinaceus europaeus. The sequence continues at coordinate 37,998,002 of NC_080170.1, forward strand.
TAAGGAACCCAACACACCCATCCAAAAAGATCTGTGTACACGTATGTTCTTGGCAGCACAATTTGTAATAGCCAAAACCTGGAAGCAATTCAGGGGTCCAACAACAGATGAGTGGCGAGCAAGTTGTGGTATATATACACACAATGGACCACTACTCAGCTATTAAATATGGTGACTTCATCGGTTTTCAGCTGATCTTGGATGGACCTTGAAAAATTCATGTTAAGTGAAGTAAGTGAGGAACAGAAGGATGAATATGGGATGATCTCACTCTCAGACAGAAGTTGAAAAGCAAGGTCAGAAGAGAAAACACAAGTTCAACCTGTACTGTAATTGGCAAAGTAACAGACTCTGGGGTGCATGGGTGGGGAGAATACAGATCCAAGAAGGATGACAGAAGACCTAGTGGGGGTTCTATTGCTATATGGAAAACTGGGAAATGTTATGCATGTGTAAACTATTGTATTTACTGTCAAATGTAAAACATTAATTCCCCAATAAATAAATTTTTATAAATCAGCATCTTGATATTAGGGGTATGGTCTAATATTTACAGCTTTATAGTCTCAAGCAAGCAGGAGTTCCTGAGATAACTATCCACATCCCCAGTGTTGCAAGTGACAAAGTCATGCTCTGGTTCTGTCTCTTTCTCATGCATTCATTTTGTTGTTGTTGTTTGTTATTTTTGTTTTGTTTTATTATCAAAGCATTGCTATAGAAGATTGAACCTGGGACTTCAGCGCCTCAGGCATGAGAGTCTCCTTGCATAACCATCATGCTATCTACCCCCACCCTGCACTCAATTTATCAGAATACTTAAGCTAGATAATAAGTAAGAATTTGCCATCTGCGTCTCTCACCAGAAAAGTTCTTCCTTAGAACTTGACCTCCATAATTGGTATATAGACCTTTATGCTTCTAAGCCACTTAATATGGAATTCTGTTATAGTTGTCCAAAGTCATGGAGACACACCACGAATATACCAGGTTTAATTTTCTGTTGACTATGCCCACATGAACTTAGGAATCCAAAGTTTACAACTGGCTTTATTATCTCTCCTATGTATCGAATCGCACATAACACTGCTGCATAGGGAGCAATTCTTCAACCTCTCCGCCTCTAACTTGTCACAAGGATAGAGTTGCCATTCTTTAAAGACAAACAACATTAATTTTAGTATACCGATAGACAAATGGCATATTAGTAGGACTAATTTCAAAGGAGTTGAAATAGAATTTCATCAGTTTCAAAGCCACATTTGCAGGCTCTAAGTCCATGCTAATTGAAGCACTAATCTATCACATTCCCATGCATTATTGTTTGTGTCACTTTCTTTTCAACAATACTATTATAAGACAATTAAAAACCTGACCTAAATGACTGCACTACAAAAATTAGTAACAAGAACAAAAAAAATAGGGGACACAGATATTATTTTTATTTTTAATGTTTTAATTTTTATTAATGATTTAATATTGATTTACAAGATTGTAAGGGGTATAATTTTAATAGGAGTGTGATTCCACACAGTTCCCACCCCTAATGTCCCATGATCTCTACTGGAAAACTCCCAACTATATATCCCTCTTGGAGTATGGACCATAATTCTTTTGTGAGCACAGAGTGACACAAATATTTTTCTATGGCATATCATGAGTAAATAAAACTTAGATTAAGAAATGATGTATGATTCTGGTTTTTTTTTTTAAATAAGTGTTGTCTATTCAGGACCTTAGGAAGATCACCAGTGATAATATTTTTCCAAACCATAATTTTTGATTCTCATGAATTGGTTCTCCATTCTGAGGTTTATATAATTTTAATAAACCACTGTTCAGAATTTGACTATAGATTTTCACTTAGCCAACTGATATACTGATTTTCAGTTCTAGATCCAATTTTCAGTTCATGAGAGAAAAGTGCCCCATGGAATCCATCCTCAATGTGGTTGTGGGTCACCCTAACTCCAGCATTCCGAAGTCGGGTCGCATACATCACACCATCATCTCTTAAGACATCATACTGACACGTGAGGATATAGGTCACAGGTAAACCACGAAGCTTGCTGTCATCAGCCAACAGGGGGGCTGCTCTCACATCTAGAAACCCTGGGTATTTTTTGGATAGCTCAGAACCACCAAATGTTGGATTGTTGTAAACATGTCCTTTTGTAAACCTCTCAGGAAGCAAGGAGCTCCAGTTAACAAACTTGAATAGATGGCTTGATTCTAGGGGTACATGTTGGTTGGAAAGCATAGCTTTCTCCAGTGATCTGTCTGTGGTAAAGTATTCACTCCAGGCTCTGACCGTTAGTGACTTGGTAAACAGTGGGAAATGTCCATTTTCTCTATAAGATGGAGAGTCAAAATCCAGAGTCTGGAGAGCAGGGTAAACTAAAACCTGGATCTTGATTTTGACCTTGACATCAGGATCATCTCGAAGCTGAAAGAAAAATCAAAGTACCTCCAATAGCTATTTACATTTCAAAATCACTGTTATTTCATTGACAATCAATAAGTTATTATGATTCAAAATTAGGAGCTTGAAATGATATTTATAATGAATAGATTATTCTCAGTGTCCAATTGTCAAGATTATATTTAAGGCTGTCTACATAAAGACTATCAATGTTAGCAAAATGACTTGAACTACCCCCCCAAGTAGACAGAGGAAGTATCTCCCTATTTTTGTGACAAAAAATTAAATCACCATCTTGCAACAATGGATGCCAAGCAGAGGAATTTATATTTTTTTATCTTTTAAAAATTAGCACTTTGGTCTTTAAAGTTCTTCATTTATAAAAATTTTGTTGAAGCAACATTTCATCATAACACAAATCTCAGATGTGCCTTCTGTGAATTATAGTTACAGATGTTTTGTAATAGGTGTCAGCATTAAAAGAAAGATCATGCAAATAGGAGTTCTAATTTGTCATTGAAGTTAAAAAAGTTAATCTTGAGCAAACATTTTAATGTTTATATGCTTTTAAACATGTTTATTTATTTATTTATGTTTTTGGATAGAGACAGCGAGAAATGGAGGGGGGAGACAGACAAGGAAAGAGATAGATAGACACCTGCAGCCTTGCCTCACCACTTATGAAGCTTTCCTCCTGCAGGTAGGAACCAGAGGCTTGAACCAGGTCCTTGCGCACTGTGAGATGTGCGCTTAACCAGGTGCACCACCACCTGTCCCCCTTGTTTATATGTTTTTAATATCAGAGGATTCTGTGTATAATTACTTAAACCTGCTCATCAGAATGACCCACCATGTCTCAGAGATTACCTTCTGAAAGTGCAGTTCCTAGACCAGTAATTTTACTGACCAAAGGGATTATAGGTCTGTTGAAATACAGATGTTTACTCCTATCCCAGGTTTACCAAATGGAAATTAATTCTGTAAAAGTAATTCCCCTCTCATTATTTTAAGATTTTCTACCTATTCTTGTAGTTTGTTCTGTCTTACACATAGATTACATTCTAGTCATTATTAACTTTGACAAAAAGAAGACTCAGGATTTCTAGAACTTTTTAGCAGTTGATTGAACATTCTTTTTTTTTTTTTTGAGGTAGTTAACTATTTATTGTTTCTTATTTTACAAGTGAGCCTGAAGAGGAACAACTTAAAATGTTACACAGGTAGAAAGTGGCAGTAGATTTTGTCTGACTCCAAAGCCTTTGTTAATCACAATACTACAGTCTTCTGTTCCAAGAAATTCCTATGTCAACTCATGTTCAAATTATGCAGTAAATACAAAGCACTGCCCTTTTTTCCTTCTCTCACTGAGAGTTATCTTCACACTTGAATTCTGGATGTCATTAGGAACAAAATATACACAAGGCTGAGTTGTTTGATTACAAAGTGGACATTTTAAATACCATAGAAAAGTTAAATCATATTCACATAACTCAAACTTCCTTCATTTAACAATGAAATAACACAATAGGTGATTTGTAACAAAATCATCAACAAAGTAAAAGCAAAACTAGTTAAGAGGCATGCTCTAGATCAAATTGTCTCCTTTAAACAGGAAAAACTACTGTCAGTGTAGTGGTTCTGAAATCTGTCTGCACAGTACTATTTCAGGAGGAAAGGCAGAGAGGACTCCTGATAAAAATAAATATATAAATAAATAACTATATGGAAGCCACTGCAGAACAAGTCCTTAAGAATCTCTTAAGAAAGGGACTCGGGCAAAGATTTTTTGAAGTTTTACCAGTGTTGATAACTCCAAGTCTAAAAGTAACAATAAAATCCATCTATAATCCTGAATGCTGTTCAAGACCAAGAAACTAAAAAAATTGTGATAATTTTTTTCTTATAAGGGGAAGCACCTACTAATTTCTCATTGCTTTTTTATCCACTTTTGATCCACCATATATTAATAAACATCAGGCATTGGTAGTTATGGAAACACGTTGCCCACGTTCTTACAACATTCAAAAGCTCATTAAAAACAATTACCACCTCGGGGGGGGGGAATGCCCACTTAAACTTGTATAGACATTTAAGTCTGCTTTTTGTTAAACTAATAAGTCAGCCATATGTATCAGAAAACATTTTATTAATTACAGTTATTATAAAGCAATATTCATTTTATGTACCACAAACCAGCTTTTTTGTGTGCAAACGGGGAATATTCTGAGTACTTCCCAATCTACTTTTAAAACTACCAGAACTCCTTTTATCTCCAAAGTAAAAATCGAGACAAAAAAAATGTTCTTTTGGAATGCATACATAAAACACTTCCTATAACTGCACTATTTTCTTCATAAATCCCTATCAGAAGGTTGAGTAGTAACTACAGACATTTATCTTTTAAAAGATTTTTCTTTTTCCTCATTTTTTCAAGTTTGGGAACAATATACCAAGTATGGAAAATAACTTTTCTTTGTAAGAACACATGAATTCATTTAAAGATGTCTCTTCAGATGCAGAAAATCTCATTTCTTCAGTTGCTTCTGTCAGGACTCCATATCAACCTCCACCACTTCACTCTGGCCCTGGAGCTTTGCTTTTGCCAAGTTGTCCTCATTCACAGCTTCAATATCTGCCAAATCAATAGGTGGTAAAGGGTTCCTCCAGTACTGAAAGATGTTATACTGCCAAAATTCTTCATTAAGCCTTTCTGGCGCGGCACCCCAGTCTCCCCGCGGGGACCCCCCGCGTCCCGCCCCGCCGTCGCCGCCGCCCCTGGGGGCCCGGGCGTCTGACTGCTCCCCCGGCTTCGGAGCCCGTGGGGGCGGCTCGCCCGTGTCCAGGCCGCGGCCCTCCTGTTGCCCGCCGCCATGGCGCTTGCGGGGCTCAGGCGGAGGCTCGGCCACGGCCGCCGCGTCCATTCTGCGTTTGCGAGGCGGCGACACCCAGCACTGCGGCCCGTCGGGAAGGCCACGCAGGAGCCGCTTCCAGGGCGCGTGGAATGCCAGCGGCTCGGCCGCACGCTGCTTGGCCATGGCGGGGCTCGGGCGGCGGGCGCGGGCGCGGGCGCACGGCCCCCGCCTTAGCCTGCGCCAGCGATGCCTCAGACGTTGGCAAATACTGCGCCTGATTGAACATTCTATCTCACCAATTGTGTGTCTTTGTGTGTCTTTCTGCCTTGCCCTCCTCCTCATCTCCCTGTGTTTTCTATCTTTTTAGCTCTACAACTGTCTTTTGTAGAATTATGTATGAATCAGTACCATCCATATTTCAGTTGATAATCTCTTCAGCTAAGTGAAATCAATCACCCATGAGGTTTTATATTTTAATTTTTTTATATCTTGGTTTTAGAATTTGAGGCTTTTCTGATAAAATATATAATCTTGATTTTGAATTGATTGAAGAAAATTTGAAAACTACTTACAGTCTATGACCTATTACTCTATTACTGTATCTGATTTTGTGGTGTGTTTTTCTATTGACTGTTCATTGATTCTGCCGGATTTTCTTCATGAATTTAGCTTGAATCATTTGCCTAGAAATGTTTTATTTTATGGTAGATACCAATCTTCAAAAATTTCTGTAGCCATAATTGAAAGTTTATGGCAACATTACATTACATTTCTCCAGAGAGGATTGTTGCTACATCTGTGAAGCAGTCACAAGTCATTAACTCACACCACCTTACCTTCTGTGCAACATCTGAGGCTGCACCTCAACACAGGCAAAGGTACTCAGTGCATAAGAAATTTGCTTTACATCAGCTTGATCTACACTGAAAGTATCTCTCTTTGAAGTCTGACTGAAAGTGACAAATGGTTTCTGTTTGGCCCTAGATTGGTAAGGACCTGAAACATGACTTCAACTCTTCTCCAGACAGGCTTCCAAATGTTACATTGCTTGAAGAGTGTCCTTTGATTAACCATTAGTGCACAGAAAACACTGAGTATAGAAGTTATTTCAGGTTTTTTATATTCATTAAAAACATGACCTAGATTTTTTTTTGTCTATTAGCTCCCTCAATGCTTAGTAGCATATCATGTATATATGGATATATATTTATTTATACTTACATATACATATATGTAGTCCAGATTTTGAATTGGGGTCACAATTCATTGGAACACAATTATAGAGGCCTGAACTATGTAAGAGAAAGACCCAATTTTGCAAGACAGTCAAAGAAATTAATGAATAAAGAGATAAAGTGGCTTTCCAAGAGCAGAGCTGGACATTGTGTTAATCTCAGATCCCTGTCTCCTGATTTGTTCTTCAAACTACACCAAGTTGCCTTCCAGACTGAGAATAAAGAGGCAATTTAGAGGCCACTTTCTGGAAAGCAACTGATATATTCTGCAGTATATAGATTCCAGAATGTGTATCTTTTTTATAATAAATCAGAAGATAATCCTAACGGTATGAATAACCAATATCTTTTTGTTTATAATGTACATAGAAATGAATAATAAAATCAACAAAACCAACAGCAATGCAGGTTTTATGAATACTTCATTGATGATTGGGCCTACTTATTCAATAACAGAGTTGAAGTGTTAGGTATTGGCACACCTAGTTGAGTGTATGCTTCACTATGCATAAACACACAGGTGCAAACCCTCATCAGCACTTGCAGGTGGGGAAAGCTTCATAAGCAGTGAAGCAGTTTTGCACGTGTTACTCTTTAAATCTCCTTTCCTACATCCCTCACTTCTGTCAATTTCTCTCTCCCCTATCTAATAGGAGGAATATGGCAGCCAGGTGCAGTAGATTCATCATGCAGCCATAAGGCCCAAGCAATAAACCTGGTATCAATAAAAATATTAGAAAAGAAAAAGTTGATGTCTCTAATTCACAAATCTTTCAGAAATTATTTATCCCATATGAGTATGGCTTCTAAACCATTAATGTCTGGTTTATTTCTTTTTTATAAATGGAACTTTTTTTAACTCTTTATTTATTTATTGGATAGAGACAGCCAGAAAGAGAGAGAAGGGGATGACAGAGAGAGAGAGACACCTGCAACACTGCTTTATTGTACGCAAAGCTTTCCCACTGCAGGAGGGGACCTGGGGCTCAAACCCAGGTCCTTGCACAGTGTAGTATATACACTGAGCCCAGTGCACCACCCCTAATCCCTGGTTTATTTCTTAAGTCAGATAAATGCTATCAAAACTAAGTTATCCTGTAATGTACTATACCCCTATAACTATATAGCACATTAACCTTATACCAAGTAAATAGCCATTTTATATCAACGTTAGAGAAATAGTGGCTTAATTTTATCTGAATTTTTTCCTTCACCAGAAAACAATATCATCTAATGCAAACAAATCTATCTCTAGACCACATAATTATTCTGTAACATTAGTCTTGTGTACATCTTTGCATTACTCTACTAGTGAAAAATGAAGTCATATCCTTCCGTAGTTGTGATGGTTAGTATCACCAACTGATTTCAAAAAATCACATAGTACAGCAAGATATACTGTGAATTAGATGAGCATGCAAATTACCTTTAAACCAATAATCTAAAAAGAGAGTTGTATGATCTTCTCTCAAAAAATATGGCATTGGAATCAAGCACTAGGTCTGTAAATGTGTTCTAAACTGACCTCTACTTACCTCTCACTTGTCATATTAACATACAATTTTCATTGGCAAGCTCATGTTTAAAACAATTTACGAAAGGCTAATCTCTGAAATGAAACAAAGCAAAATACTTGTTGTACTACTGCTGCAGCTAAGTTCCCTCCAGCACTGTCTCCAGCAACACCAATTCTCTCAGCATCTACGCCATATCTTTCAAGAACATCTTGATGTAAGAACCACTTGAGTACATTGTAGACATCTTCAAATTGATTTGGGAAGTGATATTCAGGTGCTAATCTGTAGCTGTGAACAGAGAAAAAACTTTATTTCAATTTTTTAAATGTTTCATTGATTTAAAAATGTCGTTGAAGAAATGTTGCTTTATAACACTATACAATTCACATGTGCATCACTATAGATCAGTGTCTTTCAATGTTACATTTTGTCTCACAGTTCACCCTTCCTTTCCTGTAACAGTGACATGGTCTATAATCTGCAGTTTTGTTTGTTTGTAGTTTTTATTTTTATTAGTGATTTAACAGAGATTTATAAAATTTTAAAATAATAGGTATATAGTTCCACACTGTTCCCACCACTAGAGTTATGTGTCTTCATTCCTGTAGTGCAAATTGCTAGATTTCTCCCAAATTCAGATATTGATAGATGATACACCTCTATATATTTATATACCTATATATCTATATCTAGCTCATTTTTATTCATGTCTATGGCCCTGCCTTCAATTCCTTTCTAAGTCACACCTACATCTATTACTACTTCCAGTGTTCCTCCTTTTCTTCTCCCTCTCAGGTCAGTGAAACAGTGCCTGAGTCTGGTGTTTTCCAGATTCTATTCCTTGAATGTGTTTTTCGTTTGATTACTTGTGAAGTTAACTTATGTTTTCCCTATAAGTACATATAAGTGCAATCATACAGTGGATGATTATCTTGCTCCATCTTTCTTATATCACAAACCCAGGGTTCAAGCCCCAGTGCCTACCTACAGAAGGAAACTTTATGAGTGGTTGGGCAGAACTGCAGGTATCTTTTTTCACTCTCTGACTCTATCTCCTTCATTACTCTTACTTCTTTCTGTCCTATCAGTTAAGTAAATTTTAAAATAAACAAGCAATGACTGTGGCATAGGAGCTGACTCAGTGGATGAAGCCTTGACTCAGAAACATAACACACTAAGTTCTATATTCAGAATCATATCTGCCACTATTCTGTGTTCTCACTCTCACTGATATATTGGTAGAGTTTATTTAGATATAAAATAAATATACTAAAGAATGACCATGACAGCTGAGAGCCAATTCTCACCTATAACACCTGGCCCAAACCCAACCACACCAACACAGCTCTTACTCAGTTGAAATGACAATGGCATCCAGTCTCTCAGCTGTCTTTCTTGACAGAACGTCATATGTAAGCAAAGCTGAAATTAAAAAAGAAAATCAGAGGCTGACAATTAAACAGATTATGTGTTTCCTTTAGCAGAAATCTTACTATTGTATCTTATCTCCTCATTGAAATCTTCCGGGGAGAAGGAGTTGACATAGGTATAAAACATGAAGTCTGTGCAGAAATTCCAATATATGCAAATCATCAACTTTCTTGTCTTTCTCCACATTAAAATACTGTATAATTTATACCAGCTTCATTCCCCTCAAACCTAATCTCTGTTCGCTTAACTAAGTAAGTCTTAGGTGCAGAAAAAAATAAATATGTAACATAACTCCCCAGTATTCAAGAAGTCACATTCTACTGGAGTCAGAGGCAGGAAGGAGGAGGCATAAGAATGAAAATCCATGGTGAAAAAAATTAGCTGTTGTAATATAAAACTACTGAAAATGCTGTTTAGAAATAGTATTAGAGTACCTCAAACCTGCCAGCAAGAGAAACAGATGATAAAGGAACAAGAGGAGAGACCTGAACCCTGATGTATGTATACACATTTTCTGAGCAGACAAGGTGGAATGAATTCTACAGGAAGGTTGACCTGGTCACTATGTATGAGATGGGGGGTGCACACAAGTTTGCTCCTGAATTGGGTAGCATGTCTCCCTTTGAAGACTAGGAGATATAAACAGACAAAAATGGATCTTTCAGTAACATAGGAGGGAGAAATCATAAATACAAATGCAAAAGTACAGAGTCTGAGGTTGTTGGTTCATAATGTAAAGCATGTCTAGAGGCACCAGATGTCACTGGTTCAATCTCCAGCACCAATATATGCCAGAGATACTAATGTTCTTGTCTCTCTATCATCTCCAACCCTCTCTCTTCGTGTGTGTGTGTGTGTCTGTGTATGTGTGTCTGTGTGTTTTTATGTGTATGTGCATCTGTGTCTGTGTGTCCTCTTGGGAAATTAAACAAATATCTTTTAAAAGCAGTGATAATAGGCTCTAAAAAACCATATAGTCAGGTGATTGGAAAGGCTCTTGTGATGTTTGCAGAGTCAGGTGTTAGATATACTGAAAATTCCTTATACATAGCAACTTATAAACAATTATTTGATCTTTACTAAATAGGAATGCTTCTTTTTTATTTATATTTTAATTTCTTTATTGGAGAATTAATGTTTTACATTGGACAGTAAATACAATAGTTTGAACATGCATAACATTTCCCAGTTTTCCATATAGCAATAGAACCCCCACTAGGTCTTCTGTCATCCTTCTTGGATCTGTATTCTCCCCACCCATGCACCCCAGAGTCTGTTACTTTGGTGCAATATGCCAATTACAGTACAGGTTGAACTTGTTATTTCTCTTCTGATCTTGTTTTTCAACTTCAGTCTGAGAGTGAGATCATCCCATATTCATCCTTCTGTTCCTCACTTATTTCACTTAACATGAATTTTTCAAGGTCCATCCAAGATCAGCTGAAAACCGATAAAGTCACCATATTTAATAGCTGAGTAGTAGTCTAATATATATATCACAACTTTCTCAGCTACTCATCTGTTGTTGGACCCCTGAATTGCTTCCAGGTTTTGGCTATTACAAATTGTGCTGCCAAGAACATATGTGTACACAGATCTTTATGGGTGAATGTGTTGGGTTCCTTAGAATATATCCCCAGGAGAGGAATTGCAGGATCATAGGGTAGGTCCATTTCTAGCCTTCTGAGAGTTCTCCAAACTGTTCTCCACAGAGGCTGGACCAATTGACATTCCCACCAGCAGTGCAGGAGGGTTCCTTTGACCCCACAACCTCTCCAGCATTTGCTGCTGTTAACTTCTCTGATGTATGACATACTCACAGGAGTGAAGTGGTATCTCATTGTTGTCTTTATTTGCATTTCTCTTACAATCAAAGACTTGGAGAATTTTTTCATGTGTTTCTTGGCCTTTTGGATGTCTTCTGTGGGGAATATTTTGTCCATGACCTCCACTCTTTTTTGGATGGGGTTATTTGTTTTCTTATTGTTGAGATTTGTAAATTCTTTATATATTCTGGTTATTAGCCTCTTGTCTGATGTATGACATGTAAAGATCTTCTCCCATACAATGGAGGGTCACTTGGTTTGGGTAGTAGTTTCTTTTGCTGTAAAGAAGCTTTTTAATTTGATGTAGTCCCATAGGTTTATGCTTGCCTTAGTCTACTTTGTAATGGATTTTTTTCATTGAAGATGTCTTTAAAATTTACGCTGAAGAGGCTTTTGCCAATATTTTTCTCTAAGTATCTGACAGTTTGTGGTCTAACATCCAAGTCCTTGATCCACTTGGAATTTACTTTTGTATTTGGTGAAATATAGTGGTTCAGTTTCATTCTTTTGCATGTTTCAACTCATTGTTTCCAACACCAATTGTTGAAGAGACTCTGCTTTCCCCCTTTAATAGTCTGGGCACCTTTGTCAAAGATTAGATGTCCATAGGTGTGGGGCCTTACTTCTGGGCTCTCAATTCTATTCCATTGGTCAGTGTGTCTACTCACATTCCAGTATCAAGCAATTTTGATGACAATGGCCATATAATACAATTTGAGATCTGGGAGTGTGATGCCTCCAGTTCTGTTCTTTCTTCTCAAGATTATTTTGGCAATTCTAGGTTTTTTCTGGTTCCAGATAAACATTTGTAGCATTTGTTCTATTCTCCTAAAAATTTTGGTTGGGATCTTGATGGGGATAGCATTAAATGTGTATATAGCTCTCAGCAGTATATTAATTTTGATGATACTAATTATTCCAACCTATGAACATGGAGTATCTTTCCACTTCTGTGTGTCTTTTCAATTTACTTGAGGAGTGAGTCATAATTTTCAGTATACAAGTCTTTCACTTCTTTGGTTAGGTTTATTCCTAGATATTTTATTGTTTTTGTCGCTATAGTAAAAGGAATTGATTTCAGAATTTCAACCTCTTGTAACTTAGTGTTTGCATAGAGGAATGCCACTGAGTTTTGAAGGTTAATTTTGTAAACTGACACCTTACTATATTGACTGATGATTTCCAAAAGCTTCTTCAGTTTTTTCTATGTATACTTTTATGTCATCTGCAAATAGGGAGAGTTTGACTTCTTTTCTTCTCTTCTAATCAGTATGTTTTTAATTCCTTGCTCCTGCCTGATTGCTATGGAAAGAACTTCCAACACTGTGTTCAATCGTGATAGTGGGCAGCCCTGTCTAGTAACTGATCTGAAGGGAATGGCTTCTAGTTTTTCACCGTTGAGTATGATGAAACTATGGCTGTAGGTTTACTCTATATAGACTCCACTATCTTCAGGAATTTTCCATCTATTCCCATTTTTTGTAGTGTTTTGATCATAAAGGGATGTTGTATTTTGTCAAAGGCTTTCTCTGCATCTATTGATATTACCATGTGGTTTTTGGTCTTGCTTTTATTGATGTGGTGAATCACATTGATTGATTTACATATATTAAACCAGCCTTGCATGCCTGGGATAAACCCCACTTGGTCATGATGAACAATCTTTTTGATATACTGCTGTATCCGGTTGGCTAGAATTTTGTTCAATATTTTACCATCTATGTTCATCAGAGATATTGGTCTGTAGTTTTCTTTTTTGGTTGTGTCCCTGTCTGCTTTTGGTATCAGAGTAATGTTGGCTTCACAGAAGCTGGCAGGGAGTATTCCAGTGTCTTCAGTCTTGTGGAAGAATTTTAAAAGTAGAGGTATTAGTTCTTCTTTGAAGGTTTTGTAGAATTCATTTGTAAAACCATCTGGTCCAGGACTTTTATTTTTGGGAAGATTTTTGATAACTATTTCAGTTTCATTAGCTGTTCATGTTATCTACTTCCTCTTTACTTAGTTTTGAAAGTTGGTAGGTATCTAGGAAATTGTCCATTTCTTCCAGGTTCTCTAGCTTGGTGGCATATAGTTGTTCATAGAAGCCTCTCATGATATGTTGAATTTCTGCGGTGTCTGTTGTGATATCTCCTTTTTCATTTACTATTCAAATTAGTTTTGTCTTCTCCCCTTTTTTGTGAGTCTGGCTAAAGGTTTGTCAAGTCTGTTCACTCTTTTAAAGAACCAGCATTTACTTTCACTGATCTTTTGTATGGTTTTCTTATTTTCAAAGTTATTTATGTTATTTATTTCTGCCCTAACTTTAGTGATTTCTGTCCTTCTGGTTGTGTTAGGGTTCCTTTGTTGTTGTTCTTCTTCTAGGTCTTTAAGATGTGCAATCAGGCTGTTTATTTGTGCTTTTTCTTGTTTCTAAAGTTTGCTTGTATGGCTATGAACTTCCCTCTCAGTATTGCCTTAGCTGTGTCCCAAATATTTTGAAAGCTTGTCCTTCATTTTCCTAGATCTCTCAAAACATTTTGATTTCTTCCTTTATTGCTTCTTTGACCCAGTAGTTGTTAAGGAGTATACTGTAGAGCTTACACATTTTGGGACTATTACTAATCTTTTGTTGATTGTGAAGTGTTAGTGTAATTCCACTGTGGTCTGAGAAGATGCTTGGGATGTTTTCAGTCCTCTTGAATTTGCTGATGCTGTCTTTGTGACCTAACATATGGTTTTATCCTTGAGAATGACCCATGTGGACTTGAGTAAAATGTGCATTCTCGTTTATTGGGATAAATAACTCTGAAAATGTCCAATAGTTCTAGTTTATCTATCTCCTCATTTAGCTCCCTTATGTCTTTATTGATTTTCTGCCTGGATGATCTGTCAAGTTGAGAGAGTGGGGTGTTGAAGTCCCCTACTATGACTATATTGCTGTTAATATATTGCTATAGCTCTTTCAGTAGATGTTTGATGTATTGAGATAGCTTCTCATTGGGTGCATAGATGTTAATAATTGTTAAATCCTCTTGATTGACTGATCCTCTGAGCATTAAGTAGTGCCCATTCCTAACTTTTTAATTTTATGTGTTTTAAGAGTTACTGTGTCATATATGAGAATAGCTGTTCCTGCCCTTTTTTGTAGGCCTTTTGCCTGTATGACAGTTTTCTATCTTTTCACTTTGAGTTTGTGTTTGTCTTGTTGAGTTAGGTGTGTTTCCTGTAGACAGCATATTGTTTGGTTGTGTTTTCTGATCCATCTTCCTACTCTGTGTCTTTTAATAGGTGAATTCAGGCCATTGACATTTATTGATATCAAAGATTGAAGATAATTTAATGCCATTCTTGTAGAGTTTTAGAGTTTCCTGACATATAGCCTATTTATAGTGGTCTGAGTGTTTATAGGAGACTTTTCAGAACTTCTTTAAGGGCAGGCTTGGTGATAGTTGATTCCTTCAACTGTTGCTTGTATGATAAGGTTTTTATACCTCCATCTAGTCTGAATGACACTCTAGCATGATACAGTAGTCTTGGTTGAAAGCCTTTCTCATTGAGTACTCTATAGATATCTTGCCACTCTCTTCTGGCCTGTAGTGTTTGTGTGGAGAAGTCTGCTGCTAATCTTTGGGTGTTCCTCTGTAGGTGACTATTTGGTTTTTTTTTCGTGCAGCCATCAGGATCCTTTCTTTAACCTTATTCCTTTCCAGTCTAAATATGATGTGTCTTGGTGTCTTTTAGTCTTGGATAATTGTATTTGGGACCCTCTGGGCTTCTTGAACCTTTAAGTCTTTTATGTTGACTAGACTAGAGAAGTTATCAGCTATTATGTTCTGAAGAATGCTTTCTTCCCCTCCCTCTCTTTCTTCCTCTGGTAAGTCAATAATGTGTACATTATTTCCTTTGAAGTCATCCCATAGGTCTCTGTTGTTGTTTTCAGTATCTCTTAATCTCTTTTTGAGATCTCTTCTTTTTTAGCTGGCTCTAATTTATCCTCAATCTTGCTAATTCTGTCTTTCAGCCTCATTGATTCTATTCTCTCTCCCCTCTACATTTTCTGAAGTTCATCTATTTTGTTACTCTGTTCTGATACTGTTTTATCTTGTTCAGCTAGTTGTGTTCTTAGCTCAGCTATTTCAACTTTCAGTTCTCTAATAACCTTGAGATAGTGTTTTTTTCCAGAGACTCATTTGTTGTTCCTGCATTTCTGATGCCAATTCTTTCAAACTCTTTACTCACTCCTTTGATTATTTCCTTAAATTGTGTTTGGATGATGACCTCATTATTTTGTGCTTCAACCTTTGGGGGGCTTTTAGCTAGACTCTTGTCCTGGTTCATTTCTCCAATATTTCTTCTTGTTGGTTTAACCATTTTATATAGTATGTTATGAGGTCCCTCTCTCAGTACTTTTCAAATTACTGATCACTCTTGCCTAGATTGACTTGTGTCTAAGTAAGGTAATTAAAGAGTTCACAGTTGTGGAAGTTAACAGTTGTTTCAATAGTATTCTAATCCCTGAGTTGGAGCTCAGTGGCTTAAAAGGCTCTTCTGTGCTTTTTCTTCTCTGTAGACTATGGGAGCCTGAGGGCTTTTAAACTATAAGTAGGCTTCTTAGCTTAATCACTGACTCCTGACCAAGTGATAAAACAGGGTGGGGCAGAGATAATCCAGTGGTTATGCAAAGAGACTCTAATAGCCCCACTGCTGTGCCACCGAGGTATAGATCTTCTCCTGAGTTTCATGGTTAGTTCTCTGTCCCCTAGTGTCAGCACAGGGCCTCCCTGCCACTGCTCCAGATTCTGAGGACAGTAGCAATGAAGACTCAGAGCTGCACTTGGTGAGTCTCAGGGGAGTCCTCTCCTTCCTTCAGCTGTCCCCTTGTTAATAAAACAGACTGGACGTGGTGTCTCAACTGATAAACTGCCAGACTGTTACCAGCCACTTAATCTCTTCCTAGGCTCCTCTCCGTCCACCAGCCACACGTGTTAGCTTCATCGGTGATTTGGTGGGTTCCTGAAGTCATTCTAGCCCTGTCTTGTTTCGGTCCCAGGTGGTCTCCTTTCAAGAATGCTTCTATTAGGATCATGATGCAATATATCATGTTTTTAATGAAACTAAAGGACCAGACAAATGCTGTGTGCTTTTTTTTATATATATTTACTTCCTTTACCTAACACTAATAGTTCACCAAAATGAAGTTTATGGGAAGAGGGGTTTCATGGAAACAACTGAGCCCATGAGAGGCAGATTGTGTGTTAGAAACATCATTGCATTGCCAGCTGATGACTTTCTTACCTGAATTTGTATAAAATGATAGACAAGACCATGTCACCTGCAAGTTTTACCTCTAATATATGATAACACCCACTACTAGTCTGCCACAAAGAAAGACATGTTCATCCTCCTCATGTTACCCATTCTCTGTACTTAATCCCACTCTCTTTCCAATAATCTCGAGCAGACAAACTCTCCCTACCTCCTTCCCATACATCTGCTATTTGCCATATTTTTTTAACTTAGTATTGGATAGAGACAGAGAGAAATTGCAAGGAATGTGGAGATAGAGGGAAAGAAACAGAGAGACACCTGCAGCCCTGCTTCACTACTGGGGAAGCTTTCCCCCTGCAGGTGGGGACCAGGGGCTTTGAACAAGGGACCTTGCTCACTGCAATGTGTGTGCTTTACCAGCTATGTCATTGGCTGCCCCTCCTATTTGCTGTCTTTAGCTTTAACTTACAAACATATCAATAAGAATCATGGATATATAATACATAGTATGTGTATTTGGATATAAATAATATATAAACACTTATACAAAGTAAAGGTATTTAACAGAATTTTCCATGTTTCTAAAATTATAACAAATACATGAGAAAAAATGACTCTAAACGTTAGTAAAGAAAGTCTTACTCTACTCTGCATCTAATACCTCCTTTTCATTTCTCTTACATCTAACTTTATTGTAAGGGGGTAGTCACCATTTCCTCATTTCTATCTATTAGTCACATCACTTTATTCTGGTTTTCACTGCAATAGCACATCATTTCTATAATAGACAAGATTACTAGCAAATATTCAAATTCATATAATTACTTTTCATCTGCAATATACCAAAGCTTTTTAGTGTTCACTACTTTATAATTTAGGAAGTGTTTTAGAATGATTCATTTAAACTAACACAGATCCAAAGAAGTAAGTTTCAGACAGGGGAATATTTGCATTATCTGTGATGATGTTTAACTGACTTGTCTTCTTGATGTGTTTCACTTAACAACTTAACAAAATGCATGTTATGTAATAAGTTAAAGGGACCATTAGAGGGTACATACCAGCACTTCCCAAACACCAACCACCACCATGAATGTAAAATAATCCTCTTCTTAGCATCTCTGACTTTCTTTTCGGTAGATAGACACGTACAGGAATGTTGTCAAAAGTTGTTTCCATCACAGAGACATTTTCATCTGAAGTGGGTGGGACTTCTTGAAAGTTCATAAGGAACTTGGCACTGATCATGAAATGATTCATTCCCAAAAACTCAACAAACAGACCCTAAAATGGGAGCAGGGATGGGGAGGGCATGCACATGTTTACAAATCTCAAATGCTAATGTTATCTATAACCATAGATATTTGTCACTATTAAAAATAGTTGATATTCAGAATTGTTAGCACAACCATTGCCACAAGAAATCAATTAAGTCATTGAAGTTTTAACTTGGAGATTTCTAGACTTCTCATTTTGCATAAAGACTTAAACACATTCTCAGGGTAAATAAATTTTTCATGGGTTAAGTTTGATAAAATCATAAACAATCACTAATCAGACAACTCATAGACATGTTCAAAGAAGGTTGGCAGGGATCTAGAGAGACAGCAGTAATTAAGTTTTGAGAATGAGGAGACTTTCCAAACTATAGGTGAAGTCTATTTCAGTGCTGCACAGGTTCTAAAGTTTGACCAACCAAACAAAGGAGCAATCTCACTTTGGGTCAAAGGAAAAGACACTCCATTGGAAATCAGAAAGTTGAGATCAAATTGTGGCAATAAGAGTCTTTGCACACAAGAAATACTGAAAGATAAGACTCCTTGATTTTGCCTCAGTTCCTGTTCCCATATTTCTTTAAATGCAGAGCTAAAGAATGTTGGATTACATGGTGGTTATGCAAAATACATTCCTGTCTGTGAAACCAAGGTCCCAGATGAAAAAATGACTGCCAGGGTAAAGAATTTATCATGCAGTCACTGAGCTCCAGTGATAACTCTAATGGCAAAAATAAAGGGGGGGGGAGAAACAGAGAGGTAAGAAAGTAAGAATAATGGATACACTCACAGCCTTCTGTATGCAGAATTCCCCTGAATGTTTCATGAACCCATTATTTCCTTTTTTTTTTTTCAGTGATAGAGGATGAGAGAGGTACAACCAGACAGACACCACAACACTGTTCCACCAGTGATTAAGCTCTGTGATGCCATCTATGGTTCTCCTTTGCAATACCAAGGTTCAAACCCAAATCCTCTTACACTGTTAGGCAAATACTCAGCTGTGTGAGGTGTTTCCCACAAATGCCTTAAGGCCATTCTTACAGTTGTGTGACCCAGAAAAAATTACCACCTTCAAATGAAACAATGCAAAAACTGAATGCACAGCACTCAAGCAAGATATTACATTTAACAAAAATAGCAACAATCCCATAATTGTCAGAAATTAAGCAAAAAGAGAGAGAGAAGGCTATGTAGTAGCAGCAGCTGTCCTCTCCTCTCCTCTCCCCAGTCAACTAGGAATATCAAAGGAGACCACCTGGGACTGCAACAAGACAGGACTAGAACTACTTTGGGAAACCACCAAATCACTGGTGAGTGCAAACACATGTGGCTCCTGGACAGAGAGGAGCCTAAGGAGAGATTCCTGAGGCTAAAACTCTTATCTTCTCCCCAGTGGCTGGTAATAGTCTAGTAGTTTATCAGTTGAGGTGCCACCTCCAGTCTGTTTTACTAACAAAAAGACTGCTGAAGGGAGGAGAGGACTTGGATTCCCCTAAGGCTCACCAAATGCAGCTGTGAGTTTCCATTGCTACTGACCCTCAGAGGCTGGGTGGCAGCAGGGAGGCCCTGTGCTGATATTGGGGGGCAGAGAGCTGGCTGTAAAACTCAGGAGAAGATCTCTACCCTGGTGGGCTAGAGGTGAGGCTGTATAATGGAAACTTCTCCACATTGTTCTCCTGATGAATTGGGGACACATGGTGAATAACTGACACAGAACCCACAGAGTATAAATGAGACCTGTTTGGAAATTCACAGGGCCAAGTATTTCCAGCTTGGCTCTAGATGTTGGAAGAGTGGCTGAATTGAGCCCAGAGCTTTGGATCCTCAGGGCATGAGAAACTCTGTCCATAACCACTTTGTTATCTCTCCCCTAACCTATTTATCTCTTGATCAGGAGTGAGTGATTAAGCTAAAAATCCTACTTATAGGTTTAAAAAAAGCCCTCAGGTGTTGTAGTTCTTCTTGCTTCAGTTTTGGAAGGGTATAAATTTCCAGGAATTCTTCCATTTCTTGCAGATTCTCTAGCTTATAGCTAGAGAACTATGGCGTATAGTTCTTTATAGAAGTCTCGTATGATTTTCTGGAATTCCGTGGTGTCAATTGTGATATCTCCTCTATCATTTACAATTCTATTTATTTGGGTCTTTTGTGTGTGTGTGGGTGTGTGTAAATCTGACTAGGGGACTGTCAATCTTCTTTAATGTTTCAAAGAACCAACATTTGGCTTCATTGATCTTTTGTATGGTTCTCTTATTTTCAGTATTGTTTATTTCTTCTCTAATTTTAGTGATTTCCATACTTCTGGTTGCTTTAGGGCCCTTTGTTCTTCTTCCTCTAAGTCCTTAAGGCATGCATTAAGGTCCTTTACTTGAGCATTTTCTTGTTCACTAATATTGGATTGTAGGGCTATGAGTTTCAGTCTCAATACTGCTTTAGCTGTGTCCCAAATATTTTGATAACTTGTGTCTTCATTTTCATTTGTTTCCAGGAACATTCGGATTTCTTCCTTGAGTGTCTCTCTGACCCAGCAGTTCATAAGCAGCATGTTGTTGAGTTTCCAAAAACTGAACCAAGAAGAACTACAAAACCTAAATTCACCAATCACAGACAAAGAAATCAAAACCATTATTAAGAATCTCCCCAACAACAAAAGTCCGGGACCAGATGGTTTCACAAACGAATTCTACAAAATCTTCAGGAAACAGCTAATATCTATACATCTAAAGCTCTTCCACAAGATCAAAGAAAAAGGAACAGTCCCTTCCACCTTCTTTGAAGCTAACATCACCCTGATACCAAAAGCAAATAGGGACACAACAAAAAAGGTAAAACTACACACCAATATCTCTGAGGAACATAGATGCTAAAATGTTAAACAGGATCCTGGCCAACTAGATACAGCAGTATATCAAAAAGATTGTTAATCATGACCAAGTAGAATTTATCCCAGGAATGCAAGGCTGGTTCAGCATGCATAAGTTAATCAGTTTCATTCACCACATCAATAAAAGCAAAACCAAACACCACATGATTAGCTCAATAGATTCAGAGAAAGCCTTTGACATAATCCAACACCCATTCATGCTCAAAAAAACTACAAAAATGGGAATAGATGGGAAGTTCCTCAAGATAATGGAATCCATGTATAACAAACCTACAGCCAACATCATACTCAATGGACAGAAGCTGAAAGCATTCCCCGTCAGATTGGGGACTAGACAGGGCTGTCCATTGTCACCATTACTCTTTAACATAGTATTGGAAGTTCTTGCCATAGCAATCAGGCAAGAGAAAGAAATCAAAGGAATACAGATTGGAAGGGAAGAAGTCAAGCTCTCACTATTTGCAGATGATATGATAGTATACATAGAAAAACCTAAAGAATCCAGCAGGAAACTGTTGGAAGTCATTAGGAAATATAGCAAGGTGTCAGGCTACAAAATCAATGTGCAAAAATCAGTGGCATTTCTTTATGCAAACACCAAATCTAAAGAAGAAGACATCCAGAAATCACTCCCATTCACTGTTGCAGCAAAATCAGTAAAGTACCTAGGAATAAGCCTGACCAAAGAAGTAAAAGACTTGTATAATGAAAACTATGAGTCACTATTCAAGGATATAGAAACTGATACCAAGAAATGGAAAGACGGAGTCGGGCAGTGGCGCAGTGGGTTAAGCGCACGTGGCGCAAAGCGCAGGGACCGGCGTAAGGATCCCGGTTCGAGCCCCCGGCTCCCCACCTGCAGGGGAGTTGCTTCACAGGCGGTGAAGCAGGTCTACAGGTATCTATCTTTCTCTCCCCTCTCTCTCTGTCTTCCCCTCCTCTCTCCATTTCTCTCTGTCCTATCCAACAACAAAGCAACGTCAACAATGGCAATAATATCCGCAAGGAGGCTGCAACAACTAGGGCAACAAAAAGGGGGGGAAATGGCCTCCAGGAGTGGTGGATTCATGGTGCAGGCACCGAGCCCAGCAATAACCCTGGGGGGAAAAAAAAAAAAAAGAAATGGAAAGACATCCCATGCTCATGGATTGCAAGAATTAATATCATCCAAATAGATATACTCCCCAAAGCCATATACAAATTTAATGCAATACTTATCAAAGTTCCACCAAGCTTCTTTAAGAGAATAGAACATAAACTGCCATCATTTATCTGGGACAAGAGAACACTCAGAATTGCCAAAACTATCTTGAGAAAAAAAAAAAAAAACAGAAATGGAGGCATCATACTCCCAGATCTCAAACTATATTATAAGGCCATCATCATCAAAACGGCCTGGTACTGGAACAAAAATAGGCACACAGACCAGTGGAACAGAACTGAATGGCCAAAACTAGACCCCCACATGTATGGACATCTTATCTTTGATAAGGGTCCCCAAAATATTAAATGGAGGAAGGAGGCTCTCTTCAATAAATGGTGCTGGGAAAACTGGGTTGTAACATGCAGAAGAATGAAATTTGAACCTTATCTTGCCAGAAATAATCAAATCTAAATGGTTCAAGGACCTGGATGTTAGACTGGAAACTATCAAACACCTAGAGGGAAAAATTGGTGGAACACTTTCCCACCTAAACCTCTAGGGTATCTTTGATGAAACAAACCCAATTGCAAGGAAGACTAAAGCAGAAACAAACCAATGGGACTACATCAAATTGAAAAGCTTCTGCACAGCCAAAGAAACTCTCACACAAACAAAGAGACCCCTCACAGAATGGGAGAAGATCTTCACATGCCATACATCAGACAAGAGACAAATCACCAAAATATATAAAGAGCTCAGCAAACTTAGCAACAACAAAGCAAATGACTCCATCCAAAAAATGGGCAGAGAATATGAACAGAACATTCACTACAGAAGAGATCCAAAAGGCTAATAAACATATGAAAAACTGCTCCAGGTCACTGATTGCCAGAGAAATGCAAATAAAGACAACATTGAGATACTATCTCACTCCTGTGAGAATGGTATACATCAAAAAGGACAGCAGCAACAAATGTTGGAGAGGCTGTGGGGACACAGGAACCCTTCTGCACTGCTGGTCGGAATGTAAATTTGTCCAGCCTCTCTGGAGAGCAGTCTGGAGAACTCTCACAAGGCTAGATATGGATCTTCCATATGACCCAGTAATTCTTCTCTTGGGAATATACCCCAAGGACTCCATAACACCCAACCAAAAAGATATTTTTGCACCTATGTTCATAGCAGCATGATTCATAATAGCTAAAACCTGGAAGGAACCCAGGTGTCCAACAACAGATGAGTGGTTGAGAAAGCTGTGGTATATATACACAATGAAATACTATGCATCTATTAAGAAAGATTAATGGGTCACCTTCTCTGACACATCTTATGGAGCTAGAAGGAATTATATTAAAGTGAGGTAAGTCAGAAAGATAAAGATGAGTATGAGATGATCCCACTCATCAACAGAAGTTGAGAAAAAAGAAAAGAAAGGGAAACTAAAAGCAGGATTTAACTAAATCTGGAGTAAGGCACCAAAGTAAAAACCCTGGGGTGAGGGTGAGGGTGGATATTCGACTTTCTGGGGTGGCGGGGTTGGGGTGGTGGGGGTAGGATGGACCACAGTCTTTTGGTGGTGGGAATGGTGTTTATGTACACTCCTATTAATTTGTAGTCATATAAATCACTATTTAATTAATATGAGAGGGAAAAAAATTTATTGTATGTCTCAAACTTTTTAAAGCACAGAGTCTTTTTAATACATAGACTGAGTCTTTGATATATTGACTCTCTCAGAAGCCTAGACCAGAGAAACCAGAAGCAACTGGTGGCACAGCTATATACAAATAATGTCAAAGGACAGAAATTATTGGTTATGTTGTATATGATACAGCAAATCCTAACAAAGTGATTTTTCAAAGTTAACCCAATTACCAAATAATGTGATTATAGCAATAATTATCTATTGTCTTCTAGAACCCTAAGACAGCAGGAGCCTCACATTTCCACTATAGACCTATATCTCCCCCCAGTCCTGGAACCTTAGGGTGAGGAGTACTTTCCTCAATGCTTGTCTCAATTCATACCAAATGATATTGCATCCGCTGATCCCAACCTAATCAACACAATGAGTACCAGCTCAGCATGCTTCACTTCAGACAGTGTCCAGAGACTTCAGGCATAGAATGACAACCCTTCAGCTTCATTACTCAGGTGAGACCTTTCCTTGCATAGTATTCTCTAATTCTATTCTAGGTGATTCACTTCCTAACAAAGTCCCAAAACCTAGATATAGACTAGGTCCCATGAGATAGAGCATATGTTCACACGTATCCATAAACGAGGGCAAAATTTATACCTGAAAACAAAAAAAGAGTGCACAATAGTCTGCAATGAGTACCCCCCAACACTTCATCTGCACTATCCCAGCCTTTAGGTCCATGATTGGTGAACAATTTGTTTGGCTTTGTATGTTACCTCTCTTTTCAGCTACCAGGTTCCAGATGCTACCATGATGCCAACCAGACTTCCCTGGACAGAAGACCCTGCCAGTGTGTCCTGGAGATCCACTTCCCCAGAGCCCTACCCTACTAGGGAAAGAGAGAAGCAGGCTGGTAGTATGGATCAACCAGTCAACGTCCATGTTCAGCGGGGAAGCAATTACAGAAACCAGACCTTCCACCTTCTGCATCCCACAATGATCTTGGGTCCATACTCCCAGAGGGAGAAAGAATAGGAAAGCTATCAGGGGAGGGGATGGGATACAGAGTTCTGGTGGTGGGAACTGTGTGGAGTTGTACCCTCTTATCCTGTGGTTTTTGTCAATGTCTCCATTTTTAAATAAATAAGTAAATAATTTTTATTTGAAAAAAATGTGAGAAAAAAGATAATGGCCCAAGTGTTTAATATTCTGCTATTTGGACTAGCTATCTCTGAATTACTAATTTTTCACATTTGAATTTTAATTTTATAAACAAATTAGGTAAAATAGCATACCAAAATATTATCAGTACACCTTATAACAAAAGTATTACTGCTGATGTAATATTTTCTATTCTCTTTATGCCAGATATTAGAAACCTTCCACTTATTTTCCACTTCCATTATATCTCAATTTGGGTCAAAATTAGCCATATGAGCAGTATAGCTCTAGATTCCTCAAAATATGTCATTTTGGAGTGAAATAAATCTTCCTCACTGTGTGTGTGTAAAGATTTCCCTGGTGTTTAAATCAAAGACTTCTTGGTGCCTTGTGGAGAACAGATTTTTTTTTAAATCAAGGAAATTTTGTAACCGTATCTAAACATTTGATTTTTTAGTGACATAATTTTAATTACAACTTTATTTACTGTAATAACACAAAAGAGACTTGGAAGAAGCATAATAAGTATGCAAATGACTTTCATGCCTGAGGCTCTAAGATCCCAAGTTCAACCCCCAGCATCACCATAAGTCAGAGCTGAGCGTTACTCTGGCCTTTATTTCTCTGTGTATTTCTCTGTCTACCTATCACTATCTCTAATTAAAAATAAATGAGTAAAATTTATATTAAAAATCACACAAGGATCCACTTTTAACACTGACTCATCTAAACTTCTGAATTGAAATCTGTCCATTTACTAATTGCTACCTTCCGTACTCAGGTGACTACTTCAGAAATGTACCCAGCTTAAAGTTCTTTGGTTTATTATTTGCTGTGGGAAGGCATGTCACCACAGATGAGGTTTTGAAGGAGATGTGTTACTTCAATTCTAAGTATTCAGCCTTACTAAGAAAATCATAGGTCTTTCAGTTATGGGCTCTAAGTGAGCAGTAAGCCAAAAAGCTGTTTATGGCCTCCAAACAGACACCCTTCAATGGGGAACCATGCACTCAGTTTACCTTGGCTTTTTACCAGTCAATTTGGTTACAAATAGTTCTGTATGAATACATTTTCATGTTTAAATTCCAGATTATTTCAGAGAGTACTATAATTACCATGCTATTGGATCCTAGCCTTTCTGAAGTTCATACTTGAACATTCTCCATTCTGGTTGCCTTGTTACTGTGAAAGTCACAAGATGTTGTTTTTCTCTGCCAACATATTTTGCCTTTTATTAATAATATTAAAACTACTTGACTACTTCCTACATGTCCCTTTCGTTGAGTCTGCATTAAGGGATAATTGTAATACCAAACAAAAGTTTTAAATCAGCAAACAAACTATTAGAGCAAACTTTCAGCGCAATGAAATTACAAATAATAATAATGACAGCAAGAAGACAGGTGATTCTTGGAACTTCTTTTCAAAGTGTAAATATTCTGAGTCAATCAAATTTTGTACTCACCAAGTTTGTGAGAGTTTTCATATGTGTGTGCATCCACAGAACTTTCCAAGTTTCTTCAAGATTATCTGGAAGGGGTATATAAAAATAATAAGCCCCAAGGGCCCCCACAATCAGAAGCAAAATAGTCCCTCTTCCCATCATGTGTGCTCTATCCACTTGGTGGCAGAGCTAAAACACTTTTGATGTTGAACACAAGATATTGAAATTTCATGCCCAGATCCTACTCCCAGCAATCAATGTTTTCTAATTTCCTAAATACAAGTTCCACCACTACTGTCATTTCGTAGGCTGCTCAGAAATAATGAAACATCATGAAGTACTAAGGTGGAGCTCTGTAAAACAGATAGCGATAGCATGGACTGTCTACGAATTTTTGCCAAACCTCACACCCCAAGTATATTGTTAGGTCATCAGTAAACAAATATTTATTGCACAATACTTTGATACAGAATGTTTCACTAGAAACCATGGCCCTCCCAGGTTACCCCATCATCTGAGGCTCTACTTAAGAGAGTCCTTGTATTCCCACATAGATATGATGGGCATAGACATCTGGTAGATCTCTCTCTCCACCATCATTGATCACTCTTATAAGGAACACCATCATGGGCCTTCTTGTGGGTCTCTTCAGGACCTCCCCTTAGTGTAGAACAATAATGATGCAGAATGCACCAATCCCTGAAGAAAGACTGGGTCAACTTGCTATGCCACTTGTGGAAGACTGGTCCTGAAATGAGCACAGCCTAGAATGTTCAGACTGACAGGGATACAGGGGTTACACAAGCTCCTGTACCAAATATGAATAGATATGGGCCCTAGGTCAGATTGATGGGAGTTACAGTTAATGGTATTTATATATTTTCCTCATATTTTGTAGTTACTCACTGCCATAATCCAACTTTCTAGGCCTATTCTCAAATCTGACACCATCTTCCCAGACAATAGTTTTAGGCCATTTGCATATTACTTGTGGAGCTCAGGCAAGAATTACTAAAGTCATGGGCCCCTTGGAATATACTTAAAATGGACTACTTAGCTTCTCACATGAAGACCCCTAGTTTCATCTTCTCTATTCTTACTTTTAGATTCCTATTAATTAAATTATTTTCTCTGCTTTATATCTTACCACCTTTCAGCCACCAAATTTCAGATGTTACCATGACAACATCCTGACTTCCCTGTGTATACAACCTCACAAATATGTCCTGGATCCTCACCTCTCTAGAACTCTACCCAGACAGAGGCACTGACAGGTTAATCCATACTCCCAGTCTGTTTCTATCTTTCCCAAATAGGTAATGCAAAGGGACTTGACAGAAAGTCTATGTTGTCACTTCCAGACACAAGTAGTTAAGATTCACAAGGCCTGGAGTTGCTTTTCAAAATAACAGCATCAAAAAATATTGAGGTTTTGGTCAGTTATCTCAACTACATCATGAATTGTATATTATCAATTCTATTATAGGGAAGCAGAACAGGAAGGAATAAAGTTTTTCCCCTTGTCAAAAAGTTTGTTAAATAACTATGATGGATCCTAATTCTCAGTTCTCCTAATAAGAATCAAAGTCTAGATCTCACCAATGTGTCCCAAAGCCTCACTTATCCAGACCCCTAGTTACTTGGGAAAGATAGAAGTAGACTGGGGGTATGGATCAACCCGCCAATGTCTATGTCCAGCAGAGAAGCCATTAAAAAAGCCAGAACTCTCACCTTCTGCACCCCAAAAATGAATGCTGGTCCATACTCCCCAAGAGGGAGAAATATTAGAGGGAGATAACCAGAGAGCTCTAACTCCAATTCCAACAGAACTCAGAGAGAGAAGAGAAAAAAAGGTAAGGACATTCAGAAGTAGTAAGGGGTGTAGGTGTAACTTCAAAAGGAAGAGAAGGCAGGAACATAGAAAAATGGGGCAAATATAAATATAAATAGTTCTGGAAATAATAGTCAACCCATATCTGTGACCTTGGGATAACTACTGTACTTTCCAATGGAGGGAATGGGGACATAGAATTCTTCTGGTGGAAATGGTGTGGAATTATACCCTTGATATCTCATAATTCTGTAAATCAATTTTAAATTGCTAATTTAAAAAAAGAACCAAAGTAAAGCTAGTTATGCCAAAAATCTCTTAGGGAGTTTCAACCTGACACATTGGTCCAAATTTAACAATCACTACTTTATAATGACTCTACTATAACAATACTAAGTAAATTAACTCTTGCAGGAGTGAGTAGTGAAACTCTCACTGGTAGGTGAAGCCCTGTTACAGAAAATTATAATCTAGGTGATGTAAAATTAAAAGTTGCATCAATGTGTCAATCAGATTTCTTCACTGAGATCATATCAGCACAGAAAGAAAAGTTTCAAAAGTCTTCCTTCAACACAACAAGGACTAAAACATTAAGAGGTAAGCCATCAAGTTGGACAACCTCCTGAATCCTACTTACCATGAATATATCTTAATGTATTTCTGAGTACTTTTCTAAAAATTCTTTTTTGAACTATTAATACATGGCTTTGCATAATCGGTAAAAATATACTAAATATGAATATTACAAAATATTTTTCAGTTTTTCCAATTACACCATGAACAGTATATTCCCAATTCTGCCATATGTAAAATGAGGAACAAGGAGGAATAAGGTTTTGCCCATGGTAAAAAACTTGTTAAGTAAACATGATATTTTCTTAATTCTGGGCTCTCCTATTAAGGACCAAAGTCTAAAACTAATTATGCCAAAAACCTCTTTAGTGGTATCAGTCTAACACTTACTCCAATGTTAATAATCACTACTTTATACTGACTCTATGATAACACAATTACATAAGTTAACTTAATTCTTGTTGGGATAGGATGGTGAAATCCTCACTCATAGGTGAAATCCTGTTACTGAAAATGAAAAACTAGGTGACTTCAAAATGGAAAATTTTGTTGATGTGTCAACCAAATGTCTTTTAATTAAGACAATGTCACCACAAAAAGAAAAATATCAGAAGACTTTGTTAAACCTGGTGATAAATTTAGTCATATTATGAAAAAACATATACTTTTTTTCACAAAAGATCTTAACAGAAAAAAAAACTTAGAAATAGACTAAGATATAGTCATGTCAAAAGTGTTCAAGAGGTTGTCCAAGCTTCATGGCTTATAATATTTTTTTTTTGTCTAAATTCGCCTTTTTTTCCTTTTTTTTTCTTAATGTGTCCTGGAGCTCTGATTCTCCAAAACCACACTCCAATAGGGAAAGAGAGAGGCAGGCTGGGATTATGAATTGACCTGTCAATGCCCATGTTCAGCAGAGAAGCAATTACAGAATCAGGACCTTCCACCTTATGCATCCCACAATGACCTTGGGTCCATACTCCCAGGGTTAAAGAATAGGAAAGCTATCAAAGGAGGGGATGGGATACAGAGTTCTGGTGGTGGGAATTGTGTGGAGTTGTACCACTCTTATCCAATGGCTTTGTCAGTGTTTCCTTTTTATAAATAAATAATAATTAAAAAAGGAAACATTCCATAACAAGCGCTCTCTTGGTTTTCCCCAGGGTGTCCCACCCCATTTTCACTGAGGGGGTCCTATCTGAAGGCCATGTTCCCTGCTCCCCTGTGCAGCAAACTGTCCTGTGTCCACTTCCTCTAGCAGAGCCTCAGACCTCTGTGCCTACATCCTCAGAGTGCCAGGAATAGACCCTCCACCACCCTGCCCTCCCAGGATGGCAGCCTCAGTCCCTTGATCATTAAATAAGATATTCTCAAGAAAAGCTCTTAGAAGAGTGTTTCCTGGAGCAGAACCAACATGATGACTTGGAAGTGGCTGCTTGTGTGAACTCTGACAATAATTGCTGGAAAGGGTAAGATCCTGGACTTCAGCAGGACAGGAAACAAGGTGTTCTAAGCGTGACACCAAGGAGGTGAATATAGCTCAATTTGAGTTAGAAAAATAGAACAAAAAGAAAGGAAATTTTTTTATTATTTCTCTCCCCCCTACCCCCCATAACCAGACACCAGGGGTAGGGAGCAACTGCTAGCAGGCTCCCTGCTGACCTTTTTTCTTTACCAAGATTCCTGGTTCACCAGGAGTGTCGTTCCAATCCTGTTCCTTTCTGATTACCTTGGCTATTTTTTTTTCCTCTGAGTAAGTGACTTAGTCCCAATTGGAGTGACAAATATCTGACCAAGCAAATCCTCATCCAACCTGGGAAAGACCGCCTGGAAGTTTTTTGGTTTTTGTTTTTTTTTTTTTCAGTCAGTTGTCTAAGCTCACTGTGGCTGAGCTAACCAGGAGCTGTCCAAGTTGCAGAACCACTGTTGGGGCTTTTTACTCTGTTCCATTTTATTATTACTATTATATATACACGTATCCCCTTGCCGATTCCCTCCCTCAAGTTGACCAAAATTAACTCTTAGTATATTTTCCATTGCTAGGTGACTGAGTGTCTTATCCATTGTGAGAGGAACTTGTTTCACTCTTCACACCTCCTCTATCCACTCTCCCCTTCTCCCTCCTCCTAGATAATTAAAAATAAATAAATAAATAAATAAATAAACTCACCTTTCTCTGATATTTTTTATGGTTTTTTTCTTTTCTTTTTTCTTTTCTCTCTTTTTTTTTTCCACTGTCTTCCTTTCTTCCTCCATCCTCTGCTTTCTGAATTCACTGACGCTTGTTCGTGAATTATTTTGGGGAAGAAATCTGACTCAGAGTGGATTTTCTTTGTGTGTGTCTCTGCTCTCGTTCCCTTTCTCCTCTTGCTACCCCTAGAATTTACAGTGGACAGTAGATTTGCATAATTTTCTACTCCTGCTATCCATTTTTTACTTTATCTTTTTAATTTGGATTTGGTTGCTATTTTTTCTTGTACTGGAGACATTGTTGGGCTAACTGGTATTGGTTAAACTGCTTCAATCCTTGTTTCAGTCATTATTGTGATTTCTGAGGGTGGTGATTGCATTTGTCATAAAAGTATTTAGTATAGCATGGCTTGTACTCAAAACACAACAACTGAGGAACAACAGAACATAAAAATAAAAAACACATTAATAAAAAAATGGTTAGATTAAGAGAAAATAAAACTTCTACTACAATGAATGAAGACATGAGCCTAGAAGAAACTACAAATCAGCTAGAAGTAACCATAGATAAGAAAAGCATGCAAGCAATAATAAACTTATTAATCACAGAAATGAAAGCAACTTTGGAGGAAACGACTAGCAGTATTAGGGAAACAACTGATGAGACCCTCAAGGAAAACACTAACTACCTTGAGGCAATTAGAGAACTGAAAGCTGAACTAGCTGAACTGAAGAAAGAAGCTGAGGGAAGGGAAAGCAGAAAACAGAAGCAGAAAACAGAATTAGCCAGACAGAGGATGAGCTAGAGAAAACTAAGAAAGAGGTAACAGAGCTCAAAAAGAGATTGAGAGACACAGAAAACAACAATAGAGACATATGGGATGATTTCAAAAGGAGTAATATTTGTATAATTGGCCTGCCAGAGGAAGAAAGAGAAGAAGGGGAAGTAAAAATTCTAGAGGAAGTTTATAGAAGAAAACTTCCAGACCTGAACAACAGAAAGGACATTAATATTCAAGAGTCCCAGTGAGTCCCAAACAGAATCAATCCAGACCTGAAGACACAAAGATACATCATAGTTACAATGAAAAGAAGTAAGGATAAAGAAAAGATCCTAAAGGCTGCAAGAGAGAAACAAAAGTCACATACAGGGGAAAACCCATAAGACTATTAGTAGACTTCTCCAGTCAAACTCTAAAAGCCAGAAGAGAAAGGCAAGATATCTATTGTGGCCTGAATGCAAAGGGTTTCAACCAATAATAATATATCCTGCTAGACTTTCATTCAAACTAGATGGAGAGATCAAAACCTTGTTATACAGACAACAGTTAAAAGAGGCAACCATCACCAAGCCTGCCCTGAAAGAGGTTCTAAAAGACCTCTTATAAACAAGAACAACACTATAATACTTGCATTATATCAGATCAAATAAAGAATTGTTGAATATTGGCACTACAATACATTCAATCCGTAATATCAGTAAATGTCAATGGCTTAAATTCAACCATCAAAAGGCACAAAGTGGGAGGATGGATCAGAAAACATAACCTAACCGTATGCTTAATGCAAAAATCCCATTTGACCCAACAAGATAAACACAGACTTAAAGTGAAAGGATAGAAATCTATCAGACAGGCTAATGGACCAAAAAAAAAAGGGCAGGAACAGCCATTCTCATCTCTGACACAATAGATTTTAAATTAAATAAAGTAATAAAAGATAGGCAAGGTCATTACATAATGATTAGAGGATCAATCAGCAAAGAAGACTTAGCAATTATTAACATCTATGCACCCAATCAGGGACCATCTAAATACATCAAGCACCTACTGAAAGGACTTCAAAAACACATCAATAATAATACAATAATAGTGGGAGACTTTAACACCCCACTCTCATACTTAGATCAACAAAACAGAGAATCAACAAAGAAACAAGAGTATTAAATGAAGAGATGGACAGACTAGACCTCTTGGACATTTTCAGAGTTCTTCACCCCAAAAAACTGGAATACACATTATTTTCAAATCCACACAACACATACTCAAGGATAGACCACATGTTAGGCCACAAAAACAGCATCAACAAATTCAAGAGCATTGAAATCATCCCAAGTATCTTCTCAAAACACAGTGGAGTAAAGCTAACATTTAATATAACAAACGGAAAATTATTAAAAGACACAGAATTTGGAAAGTAAACAACATACAGCTTAAGAACCACTGGGTCAGAAAGACACTCAAGCAAGAAGTTCAAATGTTCCTGGAAACAAATGAAAATGAAGATACAAGCTATCAAAATATTTGTGACACAGCTAAAGCAGTATTGAGAGGAAAACTCAAAGCCATACAATCACATATTAAACAACAAGAAAAAGCTCAAATAAACAACCTTACTTCACACATTAAGGACTTTGAGGAAGAGGAGCAAAGGAACCCTAAAGCAACCAGAAGGACAGAAATCACTAAAATTAGAGCAGAAATAAACAACATTGAAAATAAGAGAACCATACAAAAGATCAGTGAAGCCAAATGTTGGTTTTTTGAAAAACTAAACAAGATTGACAGACCCCTAGCCTGACTCACTAAACAAAAAAAAGGAGAAGACTCAAATTAATAGAATTGTAAATGATAGAGGAGATATCGCAATTGACACCACAGAAATCCAGAAAATCATGCAAAACTTCAACGAAGAATTATATGCCATCAAGCAAGCAAATATGGAAGAAATGGAAGAATTCCTAGAAACATATGCCCTTCCAAAACTGAACCAAGAAGAACTACAAAACCTAAATACACCAATCACAAACAAAAAAATTGAAACTGTTGTTAAGAATCTTCCCCAACAAAAAATTCCTGGATCAGATGGCTTCACAAATGAATTCCACAAAAACCTTCAGGAGACAGTTAATACCTATACTTCTAAAGCTTTTACATAAGATCAAAGAAAAAGGAACACTCCCTTCCAACTTCTATGAACCAACATCACACTGATACTAAAAGCAGAGAGGGACATAACAAAAAAGGAAAACTACACAACAATATCTCTGATGAACATAGATGCTAAAATGTTAAACAAGATCTTGGCCAACAGGATACAGCAGTATATCAAAAAGACTGTTCATCATGACCAAGTGCAATTTATCCCAGGAATGCAAGGCTGGTTCAACATCCATAAGTCAATCAATGTCATTCAATAAAAGGAAAACCAAACACCACATGATTATCTCAATAGATGCAGAGAAAGCCTTTGACATAATCCAACACCCATTCATGTTCAAAACTCTACAAAAAATGGGAATATACAAGAAATTCCTCAAGATAGTGGAATTAATATATAACAAACCTACAGCTAACATCATACTCAATGGACAGAAGCTGAGAGCATTCCCCTTCAGATTGGGGACTAGACAGGGCTGTCCATTGTCACCATTACTCTTTAACGTAGTATTGGAAGTTTTTGCCATAGCAATCAGGCAAGAGAAAGAAATCAAAGGAATACAGATTGGAAGGGAAGAAGTCAAGCTCTCACTATTTGCAGATGATATGATAGTATACACAGAAAAACCTAAAGAACCCAGCAGAAAACTGTTGGAAGTCATTAGGAAATATATCAAGGTGTCAGGCTACAAAATCAATGTACAAAAATCAGTGGCATTTCTCTATGCAAACACTAAAACTGAAGAAGACATCCAGAAATCACTCCCATTCACTGTTGCAGCAAAATCAATCAAATACCTAGGAATAAAGCTGACCCAAGGAAGTGAAAGACCTATATACTGAAAACTATGAGTCAATATTCAAGGACATAGAAACTTTCCAAGAAATGGAAAGACATCCCATGCTCATGGATTGGAAGAATAAATGTCATCAAAATGAATATACTCCCCAGAGCCATATACAAATTTAATGTGATACCCATCAAAGTTCCACCAAGCTTCTTTAAGAGAATAGAACAAAAACTATAATCATTTATTTGGAACCAGAAAACACCTAGAATTGCCAAAACCATCTTGAGGAAAAGAAACAGAAATGGAGGCATCACACTCCCTGATCTCAAACTATATTATAAGGCCATCATCATCAAAACGGCCTGGTACTGGACCAAAAATAGGCACACAGACTAGTGGAA
The DNA here is from genome assembly GCF_950295315.1 of Erinaceus europaeus. Lineage (NCBI taxonomy): Eukaryota > Metazoa > Chordata > Mammalia > Eulipotyphla > Erinaceidae > Erinaceus > Erinaceus europaeus. Next base: position 38,032,806 of record NC_080170.1, read on the forward strand.
CAGAACTGAAAGCCCAGAACTAAACCCCCACACGTATGAACATCTTATCTTTGATAAGGGAGCCCAAGTATTGAATGGAGGAAGGAGGCTCTCTTCAATAAATGGTGCTGGGAAAACTGGGTTGTAACATGCAGAAGAATGAAATTTGAACCACATTACCTTGCCAGAAACAATAATCAATGTTTAATAATCAATCCGGATGTTAGACCGGAAACTATCAAACACCTAGAGGGAAAAATTGGTGGAATACTTTCCCACCTAAACCTCTAGGGTATCTTTGATGAAACAAACCCAATTGCAAAGAAGACTAAAGCAGAAACAAACTAATGGGACTACATCAAATTGAAAAGCTTCTGCACAGCCAAAGAAACTCTCACACAAAGAGACCCCTCACAGAATGGGAGAAGATCTTCACATGCCATACATCAGACAAGAGACAAATCACCAAAATATATAAAGAGCTCAGCAAACTTAGCAACAACAAAGCAAATGACTCCATCCAAAAAATGAGCAGAGAATATGAACAGAACATTCACTACAGAAGAGATCCAAAAGGCTAATAAACATATGAAAAACTGCTCCAGGTCACTGATTGCCAGAGAAATGCAAATAAAGACAACATTGAGATACTATCTCACTCCTGTGAGAATGGTATACATCAAAAAGGACAGCAGCAACAAATGTTGGAGAGGCTGTGGGGACACAGGAACCCTTCTGCACTGCTGGTCGGAATGTAAATTTGTCCAGCCTCTCTGGAGAGCAGTCTGGAGAACTCTCACAAGGCTAGATATGGATCTTCCATATGACCCAGTAATTCTTCTCTTGGGAATATACCCCAAGGACTCCATAACACCCAACCAAAAAGATATTTTTGCACCTATGTTCATAGCAGCATGATTCATAATAGCTAAAACCTGGAAGGAACCAAGGTGCCCAACAACAGATGAGTGGCTGAAAAAGCTGTGGTATATATACACAATGGAATACTATGCAGCTATTAAGAACAATGAACCCACCTTATCTGACCCATCTTGGAAGGAGCTAGAAGGAATTTTGTTAAATGAGCTAAGTCAGAAAGATAAAGATGAGTATGGGATGATCCCACTCATCAACAGAAGTTGAGAATGAAGAACAGAAAGGGAAACTAAAAGCAGGATCTGATTAAATTGAGAGCAGGGCACCAAAGTAAAAACCCTGTGGCGAGGGGGAGGGTGGACATTCAGCTTCAAACCTTCAAACCTTCAAACATTCAAACCTCACATTTCCATTATGAAGCCTATATTTCCCCCAGTCCTGTAACCTTAGGGTGGGGCCCACTTTCCTGCATGCTTCTCTCAATTCTTATCAAATAATATCGCGTCCACCAATCAAAACCTAATCAATGCAATGAGTGCCACGCCAGCATGCTTCACTTCAGTCTGTGTCCAGAGACTTCAGGTGTGGAACTACAACCCTTCAGCTTCATCACTGGGGTGAGACCTTTCCTTTCATAGTATTCTCTAATTCCATTCCAGGTGGTCCACTCCCCAATAAAGTCCCCAAACCTAGATATAGACCAGGTCCCCTGAGATAGAGCATATGTCCACATGTGTCCATAAACCAGGGAAAAATATATACCTGAAAGCAGAAGTACACAAGAGTCTGCAGTGAGTACCCCCCAACACTTCATCTGCACTATTCCAGCCTTTAGGTCCATGATTGTTCAACAATTTGTTTGGCTTTGTATGGTAACTCTTTTCAGCCACCAGGTTCCAGATGCCAGCATGATGACAACCAGACTACCCTGAACTGACGACACCATCAATGTGTCTTGGAGCCCCGCTTCCCCAGAGACCCACCCTACTAGGGAAAGAGAAAGGCAGACTTGGAGTATGGATTGACCAGTCAACACCCATGTTCAGCAGGGAAGCTATTACAGAAGCCTGACCTTCCACCTTCAGCAACCTACTCCCAGAGGGCTAGAGAATGGGAAAGCTATCAGGGGAGGGGATGGGATATGGAGATCGGGTGGTGGGAATTGTGTGGAGTTGTACCCCTCCTATCCTATGATTTTGTTAATGTCTCCTTTCTTAAATAAAAAAGCGTTTCCTTTTTTATAAATAAATAATAATAATCAAGGAAATATTATTAAAACTGTAAGATAAAAGGGATACAACTTTACACAATTCCCACCACCAGAACTCTGTGTCCCATCCCATCCCTTGATAGCTTTCCTATTCTTTAACCCTCTGGGAGTATGGACCCAAGGTCATTGTGGGATGCAGAAGGTGGCGGAAGGTCTGGTTTCTGTAATTGCTTCCCTGCTGAACATGGATGTTGACTGGTTGATCCATACTACCAGCCTGTCTCTCTCTTTCCCTAGTAGGGTGGGGCTCTGGGGAAGCGGATCTCCAGGACACACTGGCAGGGTCTTCTGTCCAGGGAAGTCTGGTTGGCATCATGGTAGCATCTGGAACCTGGTGGTTGAAAAGAGAGTTAACATACAAAGCCAAAGAAATTGTTGACTAATCATGAACCTAGAGGCTGGAATAGTGCAGATGAAGAGTTGGTGGATCTCATTTTGTAGATAGCTAGTAAGCATATTTTAGTTATTCCAAAGGGTGGTGACTATACTAATGTTTTTGTTTTGTTTTCCCTGAGCCTGATATCTGGTGCAGGTGGATCCAAGTTATTGTCTGGGAAGATGATGTCATGTCTGGAAAAAGGACCAGAAAGCTGTATCAGGGAAGAGAGTAGTCCCCAAATATGGGAAAGGAGTATAAATGTTGTTGACTGTAAACCCCATCAATTTGATGTGATCTGGGGCCCATATTCAGCTTAGGAGCCTATGTGGCCTCTGCATCCCTGTACATCTGAGCTCACATTCTGTAGTCATGAGTAGGAATGTTCCAAGCTGCCCCAATATCAGGACCCATCTTCCTCAGGTGGAACATAAGAGTATGTTGTCCATCCTCCCTTCAGAGGATGGAACATTCTATAACCGCTGTTGATCCATGTTGAGGGCAAGGTCCTATGAGGGCCCACAAAGGGGTCTATTGTGTTGCTCCTGATAGAGATGACTGGTAACATTGGGGAGAGGGATTTACACTAGGTCTAGGTCCATCATGTCTGTTGGAAATCTCAAGACTCCCCGACTAGGGCCCTTAGCTGATGGGGTTGCCTGATAGTGACTAATTATATGAGGAATAATGAGTATAAATATATGGTGAAGCCATTAAAAAGTGTCTGAGAGGGGGAGAATAGTGTTTTCTGTGAAGGAAAAATAATAAACATTTCTTTTTAAAAAATATTTATTTATTCCCTTTTGTTGCCCTTTTTGTTTTATTGTTGTTGTCATTGTTAGATAGGACAGAGAGAAATGGAGAGAGTAGGGGAAGACAGAGAGAGGGAGAGAAAGATATACACCTGCAAAACTGCTTCACCACTTGTGAATTGACTCCCCTGCAGGTGGGGAGCCAGGGGCGCAAACTGGGATCCTTATGCCAGTCTTTGCATTTTGGGCCACCTGCGCTTAACCCACAGTGCTACCGCCCAACTCCCGTCATTTCTTTACAACTTTATTGAAGTCACTGATATGCCAGAAAAGATAAATATTTGTGCATTGTGATAAATTTGGGAATGTTCATACAATATCACCACCATTCAGATAATAAACATAATCATCACCTCTTAAAGTTTCCTGGATCTCTTTAGTTTTTCTGTGAAAGAATAAATAATGACTGTAATACTATTTGAAGTATATAACTTCACTTCTTTAACTTCACCAATGTGTCCTGGACCCTCACATCTTCAAAGCTCTGGTCAACTAGGGAAAAATAGAAATAGGCTGGGGGTATGAATCAATTTGTCAACACCCATGCTCAGCAGAGAAGCCGATACAGAAGCCAGAACTCCTACCTTCTGCTCCCCATAAACAACTTTTATCCATACTCCCAGTGGGGGAGAAATGATAAGAGGAAGATAAGAGGGCTCTGAATTCCAGCTCCATCAGCACACAGAGAGAGAGAAGGAAAAGGAGAGGGACATATGGAAGTATTAATGTTGTCATGAGTGGTTTGGAGGGGAAGAGAGGACTGAATCAGAAAAAAAAGGGCAACTATGTATAAATGTGGACAGATAGTTGTAGAGATGATGGTTAGCCCATGTCTATAACCTTAGGCGAACTGTGGTGGATTGCAGTGGGGAGACTAAAGACTCATAAGTCTTGTGATGGGAATGGTGTGGATTCAAACCCCTGTCAACATGAAAGTCTGTAATATAAATATAAATAATTTATGAGAGAAAGAGTCTTCACTCTTGATTCAGTAGACTCTCCTAGTTTTTGCTGCTGCCGTTTAATGGAAGTGGGTCACTGAAAGACACTTATGGTATTTGCACAGGGAAGAAAGCATAGTCCCTTGTGTTGTAAAAGCTCAGCACAGATTTGCTTTTGAAATTAGGAAAGAAAAGATCTTCTAATGGCCTACAAAAGAGAAAATACTTCATTATTCATGGATTAATTGGTAAATTCTGTGTCTATATGGTTTAAGGAAGCATAGTGTGTTGTGTTGGTATTGTGTTAAGATAAGGAGTTTGATTTCTTGACTCTCCCAATTTCTCATCTTACCAAGACTGTCTTGCTCCATGCTTATGTGCAGTAACTGAGTGTAACTTCTATATCATCACTGCTGACATTGAAAATTTATGGAAATTAGCACAGTTGGAATCTCATTGAGAAACAACATTTACTGGGAACCAGTGGCAAGGGAATCTGACTAACTCCTTTCCATGACAAGACAGACTAGATAGAACTCTAATGAGTCGTATGGAGAAAAAGAAAAAAAAACTACAAGTACCAGTTTACATGATGCAAATGAAATGACATTCTGGACTGATCAGAGGTAGATGAAAAATTTTCTGGGATCTCTAAAATGAAAATGGTCACATTCATGCTCTGAGTGTCCACAGAAGTAACTGGTGCTTCTATGAGCTCAGATCAGACCTGACAGTAAGCATGACTGTCACCAAGATATTTTAGTATCTTCAGGCTCTTATGTGACTGATGGTGTTTTGATAAAAGCTTAATTCTTGGTAACACCTGTTCCCCAAAGAGTAGCCTCAAAGAAAGTTGGTCTTTCTGTCATAACATCATAAATGACTGGAGCTTTTTTTAAACTTTTCTTTTTTATTATATTTTATTTATTTATTATTGAATAGGAACAGAGAGACAATGAGTATGGTAGAGAAACTAAATAGGGAAAGAGATTGAGAGACAACTATAGCCCTACTTCACCACTTGTGAAACTTTCCTGCTACAGGTGGAGACCAGGGTCTTGAACCTGGGTCTTTGTGCACTGTACTGTGTGCCCTTAACCAGGTGCACAACCACATGGCCCTCTGATGTAACTTCTAACTTACTAGAGCTTGTTTCAATAAAGACTGCATCTAAGAAATCAGGATACATGCTGATTATTGAACTGAACTGCCCGTTACCCATAAAAGATATGTTGGATTCCCAGGCCCTAGTATCTCAGAATGGGTCCTCACACATGGTAAACCATACACTGTACAACATGAGTTATTACCTAGCCCCATATTTTTATACATTTTTATCCAGCCAACTAATATACAGATCTCTTATCCTCAAACCCAGTTTTAAGTACAGTGGTGATGTCATGAATGATAAAGCTGCATGGATCCCATCCTCAATATGCTCATGAGTAACTTTAATGCCAACATTTCGAAGTCTTGAAACATAGATAATTCCATCATCTCTCACTATATCATATTGGCAGGTAAGGATATAAGTTGATGGCAAATTCTGTAACAGAGAATCACTAGCCAACAAGGGTGACATTCTGATATCTGTAAGTGCTGGCAAGGAATAATTATATCTTCCAAGAATTGGTTCCACATAAACATAGTCCTTTCTATATTTCTTGGGTAAGAGAGTACTCCAGTTAACAAACTTGAACAGAGGTCTTGATTCCATAGGCATGTATTGGTTTCTTCTCATTGCCTCAGGTAGAGATTCATCTTTGGTTAAATATAAACTCACTAGTTTTATGCCTATATCCCGTGTCAGAACTAAACCATGCTTATTTTCTTGGTAAGAAGGCAAACAAGAGTCAATGATCTGTAAGTTAGGATAAAGTAAAGCTTGTAACTTGATTTTATGTTTTATTTCAAGATTATTCTGCACCTGAAAAAATAAAAAAAACAGTTATGCAATGATTTTCCCTGTACCCATGTACACATAGACGTGCACACGCGCGCGCTCGCGCACACACACACACACACACACACCACTAAGAGGAAGAAGTTTAATTTAGTGATTTAAGCTATCTTGAAATAAATAAATTTACATTAATTGATGTGACATAGCAATTATTTCAGCAATAGTCATAATGTTAATGATATGAAAAGATGCCAAGCTCACCTCAGCAGTAAAGTTTTTAAGCGTGTTTGTTGTATGTGTGGGATAAGACAGAGATGCACATGTCCAGTTATAAAATAAATAAATCCTCTGGATACAATATACACATGGTAACTATAGCTCATAAAACTGTACTTTTAAAAGTTCTACTATAATAGGAATTTGAAATTCTCATCATAAGCCATAATCGATGTATGAAATGATAAATATTAACTAGACTAATTATGGTGATCATTTTACAGTAAGTACCAATACTGAATCATTATCTTATATTATAGAAACTAACAGAATGCTATAAGTCAACTCCATCTCAATTATTTGTCTGTTTGTTTATGGTCATCACCAAGGTCCTACCACTCTGAGCTGACTTTTCAGACAGACAAAGAGAGGTGGGGAAAAGAGGGAGAGGAGAGGAATCACCATATAGAAGGCTTCTCCAAGGCAGTTGGGGCCAGGATCAACCTTGATTGATACATATGGCAAAACAACACACTATTCAAGTGAGATATTTTGCTAACTGTCCACCTCATCATTTTAAAAGTTGAGTGTATATGGCAGGAGGTGAAGTGCTATAAGGGCACTTCTCTCAAGTTAAAATAACTATTACTATGAATTTATTTCTTATAAAATTACTCTTATAGAGGGGGCTAGGCGGTGGCACACTTGATTAAGCGCACACATTGCAGTGCACAAGGACCAGGCTCACAGCCCTGCCCCCACTTGTAGGGGGAAAGCTTCACAAGTGGTGAAGCAGAGCTGCAGGTGTCTCTCTCTGCCACCTTCCCTCTCTCCTCGCCCCTCTCAATTTCTTTTTGTCTTTATCCAATAAATAAATTAAAATTTTTAAAAAGAATTACTCTTGCAACAACCAGAGTAAGTTCCTCTACCTGAAGTAGTTACAGAAGTTCCAGCACCTGGCTCCATGACCACAACAGCACAGCACAGTGGTGCTAGACTTGCTCTAGCAAACTATGTCTTACCACTCAATGAAGCAAGTGCATAAAATAAGTTCAATACACTGGGAAAATAGGAGAGGGAAGAGGATAGAGGAAGAACATATAGAGAGTAGAAGATGGGAGGAGGGCAAGGAGAAATGAGACACAAACAATGATGTCTTTGTCCAAGTCACTAAGGGAAATTACCTGAATGTAGAAATGTGTCTCCAAATTGCCTCTCATCACTGAGGCAAAGTGAAGCAAAAAGGGGATAGAAGTTCAAAACTAAGAGCACTTCAGAAAAGGAATATCCTTACACCTCTACAATGAAATCTTTAAGTTCTGGGGGTTTGACAAATTTAGAAGGAAAATGAGCCAAGCAGAAATTCCCAGACAGAAATTCTTTTAAAGGCTAATCTGTCCCAGGGCACTTAGGTAAATTGTTTATGAACACAAAACAAGATTCTGCCTTCAAAATTCTGAACCTAGGAAAAGAAGCAATCACAGAGCGATGGAACAAGTCTCAAAATTCCTTGTCTACCCCAAGCTTTCATCTCTGTAATGTCACATGAAATCAATTACTCTCCCACAAATGTGTTACTATTTTCACACCTCTATATCTCTATTATGCCATTCATGACATTGTCATTCAATACTTTTTCTCATCTCTCTGTCATCCTTCATAGATCATTTCAATGTCAAAACACTTCATGATATTGAAGGAGCATCTACTTATCAGAACATGCAAGTCTGATGATTTTGTCCAAATCAGAACAACTGTGTCTGATTTAAAATTTTCAATGATTTCACAATACCTTTAGAATCAAGTATAAAAAATAAATTTTCCCTGCCAACTTCTAACCTACCTCTCACTGTACTCTCCTCTGATGTAATATCTATGGAGCAAACTAGCTTCTTTAAACCAAGATCTAAGGAAAGAAATAAACAACTACACAAGCAGGGAGGAGAAACAAATGGATTCATCCACTCCCTTATCAGACAAGTAGCAAAACTAGCTATACCTGATTTCAAAGATGAGTAGACAGCTGCTACTGGTTCCAGCAGTATGCAAGCCAGATGGCATCTTGCTGCAAACTTTATATATTCTCACACTGAGAAATGCATATTGTGAATGCTCTATGCCATTAGGTATTGTTACACAATGGACTGCCAATCAGGTACAGCAGGTTTAAGGGAGTCAGAGACCTCCGCAGAATGAGGACTGCCACAAAAATAAAATGTAACCAGGGCAAGCAATCAATTTGTGGCTCTGAATATAGCTAGGGGCAAAGTGACTTGTGTAGATACATATAATGGAGCCACCTCACTCATATCTCTGCTCCCACTCATATTACAAAACCCGACTATCCACATTTCCTCACTTCCTGCATACAAGCCCTCTCCCTTTCTAACTTTCCCCCTCTTTACCCAGGTATAAAGTTTCCTAGTCTGTAAATTACCACTCTGATTTCTTTGTCTGCCGGCCCCTCTCAGGATTTATCTCAATAATCCTGTCTTGGCTCTCAGAGATACATGTCTCTCTGACTATCTCTTCCTCTGTGTCTCAACCTCTGTTAATTTTCCTTACTTTTTTTTTTTTTACCAGAGCATTGATTGGCTATGACTTATTGAGGTGGTAGGAGGGATTATTGAGTCTGGGACTTCAGAGTCATAGGCATGAGAGTCTCTTTGCATAAGCATTATGCTATCTACCCTGCCCCTCACCATACTTTTTTTTCTTTTCCCCCCCTCTCTCTTCCATACTTTTTTCTAACAGAAATAGAGATATAGAAATTCTTTACATATTCTTCTTCTGGTTAGTACAAATGTCTCCTTTTCTTTTTTTTAATTTTTTTAAATTTTTTTATATTTATTTATTTATTCCCTTTTGTTGCCATTGTTGTTTTATTGTTGTAGTTATTATTGTTGTTGTTGTTGTTGGATAGGACATAGAGAAATAGAGAGAGGGAGGGGAAGACAGAGAGGAGGAGAGAAAGATAGACACCTGCAGACCTGCTTCACCACCTGTGAAGCGACTCCCCTGCAGGTGGGGAGCCGGGATTCGAACTGGGATCCTTATGCCGGTCCTTGTGCTTTGCGCCACCTGCGCTTAGCCCACTGCACTACAGCCCGACTCCCCTCCTTTTCTTTTTTAAAAAATATTTTATTTATTTATTCATGAGAAAGAGAAGAGAAGAGAGAGAAAGAACCAGACATAACTCTGGTACATGTGCTGCCAGGAATTGAACTCAGAACCTCATGCTTGAGAGTTCAGTGCTTTATCCACTGCGCCACCTCCCAGGCCACTAAATGTCTCCTTTTCTAAAACTTGTATTTAAAAAAAACTCACAATTAAAAAGAAATAATACTTCATTTAGATCATTTCCAACAGAATTATGGGCCAAATGGGTTCTAGTATTTACCATACCACTGAAACAGATTCAACTTATTCCTCTCTTAGGAGCTCATTTGAAAATGAAATATATGACTCAATGGAAAATCAATGGCATATTTGTGAGCTACTGTTGTCAGTGGGAAAGAAGATCATAATGAAGGACCTAGTGGGGGTTGTATCATTATATGGAAAACCGGCAAATGTTATGCATGTAGAAACTATGGTATTTACTGTCGAATGTAAAACATCAATTCCCTAATAGAGAAATCTAAAAAAAAAAAATCATAATGATCCCAAATATGGAAAATAAAAGTTACAATGACAAAATTTCTGATGTCAACCTGGAACAAAAATGTCCTTCTTTGCCAAACTGACCTCCATCTGTCATGCCATGGTAAGGTCACTTTGCTCACAGACAGTTTTCAAAAGGTAATGATATCAAAGCTTATAAATTTCTGGCTTAAACAATACTGTTGATGAAGGAGCTCTTCAAATCAGATGAGGCAGAGGAAGAGTCTGGATAAATCAAGTAGGAGGAATGTGTATTATGGCGAATGATGGAATTAGACTTTTGATGATGAACTTACTGTGTTATTTGCAGATATGCATTTATAATAATATATATTTGAATCTATAAAATTCAATAAATGTGTGGTATTTCAAATATAGAAAGAGAACACATTGATTCTGATAACCTAGAGCAAGAATAAAAACTAGTGCAGAGAATACAACTTTTTGATGAAGCTATACCTCATGTAGAAAGCTTAGCATACCATGAAGAAAAAGTAACTTAAAGTGTGATCATAAAAATAAATTAGAATGAGTAAAGGAGGAAACCACCTGGGACCACAACAAGATAGGATAAGAACCACTTTGGGAACCCACCAAAACACCAGAGCATGCAGAGACCGCAACTCTGCCCAGGCCTCCAGTTCTACCCAGTTGAGAAACTTCTCTAAAGAACAAGGAATATCAAAGATCACCTGAGACTGAAATAAGACAAGACTAGGAATACTTTACGAACCTACCAAGTCACCAATGAATGAAAATATATGTGGCTCATGGACAGAGAGGAACCTAAGGAGAAATTCCTGGGGCTAAAGTCCATAACTGCTCTTGAGCTGCTGGTAACAGTCTGGCAGTTTGCCAGTTGAAAATCTACCTCCAGTCTATTTTATAAAAAAAAAAAAAAAAGAAAAAGAAAAAAGAAAAAAGACTGCTGAAGGAAGGAAAGGACTCCCATAAGGCTCACCAAATGCAACTATGAGTCTCCATTGCTATTGCCACTCAGAGGTTGTAGCAGCAGGGGGGAAGCCCTGTGCTGACATCAGAGGGCAGAGAACTGTCCACAAAACTCAGGAGAATATCTACACTCCTGTGGTCTAGAGGTGGGGCTGTATAGTGGAAGCCTTTCCACATTGTTCTCCTAATGAGAACATGGTGAATAATTGCCTCAGAACCTACAGAATATAAATGGGACTTGTTAAGAAACTCACATGGCCCAGCAGTGCTACCCAACTTTGCAGAGAAGCTGAATTGAGCCCAGAGCTTTGGATCCTTGGATGTGGGAGTCCCTTTGCATAACCACTGTGCTATCTCTCCCCCACCCTGCTTTATCTCTTGGTCAGGAGTGAGTGATTATGCTAAAAAATCTACTTACAAGTAAAAAGCCCTCCAGCTGCCATAGCCTACATGGAAGAAAAAGAACAAAAGAGGCTTTAACAGCCACTGTGCTTCAACTCAGGGATTGAGATAACATTGAAGCAACTGTTAATTCCCACAACTATGAATTCTTTAAGTACCTCACTTAGAACACAAGTCAGTCCAGGCAAGAGTGATCAGTGGACTGAAAATCACTGAGAGAAGGACCACATAACACACTATAATAATGGTTAAACCAAGGAGAAACATTAGAGAAATAAACCAGGACAAAAGTCCAGCTAAAAGCCCCCCAGAGATAGAAACAGAAGAATGAGGTCAACATCCAAATGCTATCTGTGGAATTAGTCACATAAGTGAGGAAAGAGTTTGAAAGAATTGTCATCAGAAATGCAGAAACAACAAATAAGACTCTGGAATAAAACACTAATTATCTCAAAGTCATTAGAGAGCTGAAAGATGAAATAGCTAAGCTAAGAACACAACTAGCTGAACAAGCTAAAACAGTATCAGAACAGGATAACAAAATAGATGAACTCCAGAAAACAGTGGAGGGGAGAGAGAATAGAATCAATGAGGCTGAAGACAGAATTAGCAAGATCGAGGACAAATTAAACTAAAAAAGAAGTAAGAGATCTCAAAAAGATATTAAGAGATACTGAAAGCAACAAGAGAGACCTATAGGATGACTTCAAAGGAAATAATATACACCTTATTGGCTTACCAGAGAAAGAAAGAGAGGGAGAGGAAGAAAGCATTCTTCAGAACATAATAGCTGTGAACGTCTCTAGTCTAGACAACATCAAAGACATAAAGGTTCCCAGAAGGTCCCAAACAGAATTAACCCAGACTTAAAGACACCAAGACATATCATATTGAGAATGAAAAGGAATAAGGATAAAGAAAGGATCTTGAAGGCTGCAAGAGAAAAACAAAAGAGTCACCTACAGAGGAAAACCCATAGGACTAGCAGCAGATTTCTCCACATAAACACTACAGGCCAGAAAAGAATGACAAGATATTTATCAAGTGCTCAATTATAAAGGCTTTCAACCAAGACCACATTATCGTATCATTCAGACTAGATGTAGGCATAAAAATCTTCTCAGACAAGCAACAGTTGAAAGCATCAACTATCACAAGCCTGCCCTGAAAGAAGTACTGAAAGGTCTCCTATAAACAGTCAGATCACCATAAACATACTATATAACAGAACAATCTAAAAATCAACAATAATGGCATTAAAACATCTTCAATCTATACTATCAATAAATGTCAATGGACTGAATTCACCTATTAAAATACACAGAGTAGGAAGACGGGTCAGAAAACACAACCCAACCATATGTTGTCTGCAGGAATCCCACGTAACTCAACAAGACAAACACAGACTCAAAGTGAAAAGATAGAAAACTACCATACAAGTGGACCAAAAAAAAAAAAAAGTAAGGAATAGCTATGCTCATATCTGGCATGATAGACCTTATAGTAAATAAAATTTAAAAATATAAGGATGGACATTACTTAGTGCTGAGAGGATCAATCAATCAAAAGGACTTTGATTATCAACATCTGTGCACCCAAGAAGAGGCCATCAAAATACATCAAACATCTACTGCAAGAGTTACAGAAGTATATTAACATCACACAGTAATAGTAGGGGACTTCAAAACCCCACTCTTTCAAGTTGACAGATCATCCAGGCAGAAAAATCAATAAAGAAACAAAGGAGCTAAATGAAGAGATACGTAAACTTGAACTATTGGACATTTTCAGAGTAAAAATAGTGATTTCACTGTTTTCAGTCCATGGATGGAGCTTGAAGAAATCATGTTAAATGAAATAAGTCAGAAACAGAAGGATTAATATGGGATAATCTCATTCAAAAGCAGAAGTTGAAAAACAAGATCAGAAGAGAAAACACTAAGCAGAACTTGGACAAGAGTTGCACCAAAGGAAAAGTCTCTAGGGTGGGTGGAGCAGGATGGGGAGAGTACAGGTCCTGGGAAAGGATGACAGAGGACATAGTGGGGGTTATATTGTTGTGTGGAAAAATGATAAATGTTATACAGGTACAAACTACTGTATTTACTGTCTACTGTAAAACATTAATCCCCCAATAAAGAAATTTAAAAAAAGAAATAAAGAGTGGGTAAAGGAAATTAGTTTTTTTTCCTATGGTTAAAGCACACTTTATTTCTAATGCAGTGTTTTCTGCTGGGTAACAATCTCTCTGTATATACAGATCAGAAAGTTGTACAGATGCTCTTGTAGAGTTAATCCAAAGGATATAATGATGTCAAGTTTTAATTCACTTCAAGAGAACAGTTTATGGCTGAGAGAGGTGGCTCAGCAGTAGAGCACAGAATCTGTGTGCATAAGCTTCCACTCCAGCACTACACATGCCAGAGCTGAGCACTACTAGATCTCTCTTTCCCTCTTTATGAATTAGTTAATTAAAATGTAAGACAACAAGTTTTGCTGTCCTGCAAGTTTTTCTCAAAATCATATCTGTTTGGGACAGCTATATTAATATTTGGAGAGCACCCTGCTGGGAAGCTACAAAGTATATCATACTACTTAACCTCTATGGCACATTCAATCTTCATTTCAATAGTTTTCTTCACTTAGGAAGTCACACAAATATTACAACACGTACATTTGGGCTTACAGGTGTTGCAAAGTGCTGCATGATCATTACTAGTTAAATTGGGGGGAACTTTCAGATTCTTAAAACTCACAAGATAGATTTTAGATAAAATTCAGGATCACATTGCAGAGTGTCTTGCATATCAATTGGTATAAGCATCACAGTCTCCAGCTGGCATTCCCTATCACATTTTTCACTTTCCCACAGCAATATTCTTCAAATAAGTGACATGTTTCTAATATGCAGAAAATTAACACAGTTTGGGGAATAAACTGCAGAAATCAACAAGTCTATTCATTTGTAAAATTTCTTTTTGGCAATGAAAGGCTCTTTTTTTGCCCCTAGTAATTAGTACTTAGGACCTTAGGTGATGTCTTGCTAGGTAAGTCACTTGTTTTGCCATGAATAATACCCTGGATTTGATCCCATGCACAACACCGAGGGGACTACATAGGTCTTAAACTACAGAAAAGAAACTGGTCTCCATGATATTATTCATGCTTCAAGGCCCTGAGCTCATTTCCCAGCACTTCAGAGAGAGAGAAGAGAGACAAAATATAGAGCCATTGCAGAAGTTAAAATGGAGAATATTAAAGATTGTAGAGTTATAACACTTTCCAAATAATTTAGTGAGACCACTATAATCCTTACATCAAAGCCCAATAAATATTTTTTTTAAATACTGTGGATGAAGGTAGATAATATAATGGTAATGCAAAGAGACTCTCATGCCGGAGGCTCAATTCTAGGGTTCAGACCCCTGTACCACCATAGCAGAACTGATTGAGCTGATTAATGCTCTGGTTAAAAAAGAAGAAGAAGAAGAAGAAGAAGAAGAAGAAGAAGAAGAAGAAGAAGAAGAAGAAGAAGAAGAAGAAGAAGAAGAAGAAGAAGAAGAAGAAGAAGAAGAAGAAGAAGAAGAAGAAGAAGAAGTAGAAGAGAAGAAAGAGAAGGAGAAGGAGGATGAGGAGAAGAAAAGGAAGAAAGAGAAGGCAAACCAGGCTCTCAACCCCTTTAGTTTAGAAAATAGTAACAAATTTTTAATTTATTATGAGGTTCATGCCTGGTATTATTATGCCATATGGGCATAATTTAACACCTCCCATAATTTATATAATACACTACATTAAAATATAGGAGAAAAATCTCAATAGATGCTTTAAGAACACTTGTCAAATCTGGCACTCATTTACACAAAAGCTATCAGCAATAGAAGGAGCTTCTCAGGTAAGATCCAATTACAAAAATCATCCAGTTGGCATCATACTTACTGGTTATATATAAGCAATCTTCCTCCTAAGAGGCAGAGCAAGACAATTATAGTCAGTATGAATACATAAAGAGAGACATACACATACCTCCTGAGTCACAGCTGCAGCTAACATGCCCCCAGAACTGTCCCCTGAAACACAGATCCGGGTGGGATCTACTCCATATTTTGCAAGAATTTCATCCTGAAGAAAAAACTTGACTAGAGTGATACAATCTTCAAACTGAGTGGGGAAGAGGTGCTGGGGAGCCAGTCTGTAACTTTCAAAGAAAAAAAGAAATGAATAGTGTATTTCAGTCCTTTCTAAAAGAATTACTTATAGTTGCATCTCTCCAGGTAGCTTTTGAATATGAAGTTTAGACCACTTAACACCAAGCTCTTTAATGTAATCTTCCAAAGACAATCAAACCTGTGCTTTTCACTAAGTCCTTATTGGACTGGAAAGTGAAAATCTGCATAAAGATCTTGAGAGTATCTGTATCTAAGGTCTATGGAAGGCATGGCATAAGAGGAGTCAGGACAGAATTGGAGACTTCCTGAGAATGTAAAGAAAACTTTTCTTTTCCCCATCTCCAGGCTTTCACTGCTCCCGGCTGAATTTTTTTGAATAAAGACAGAAACAGAGAGACAGAGGAAGCTAAGGAAAACACAGCACTGAACCTTCCCCTTGTATCGTGAGCACTATGTTCAAATCTAGGTCACATATATGGCAAAGCAGGCACTCTCTCTCAGATGAGCTATCTTGCCAGCTCTCTAAGCATAATTTCTTTTTAATCATTTCACTATGGAAACAGTGATTTGCAGGACAATTGTTGACATGCTGAAATAGTCTCTTACCTCTCTCTAAAAAAGGAAAATACCTAAAAACTATAATCTAGAAGTATTACTGAGGACAGGAATATTCTAGGTACTGTAAATAATTATGACAATAATGGCAATCACTCTTTAGATGATAACATTTTCATTTGAGTTTACACTGTGAATTTATGCATCTTCCTAGCTAAGAACAAACAATAAAACACATGTCGCCATCTATTCTAAGAACCACTTAGAGATTACGCTTTATGCTTTTGTTACCAATAACTATGAAGGGAGTAGGAAAAAAAATACTAATTCCTCTGCAGAATGTCTGCTTCAGAAATCCAGACTATCCCAGTGTAAGAAGATCCTGAGTTAAAGAATCAAGCCTGTGGCACAACCAGTTAGATGCACATAGTACAAAGTGCAAGGATCCAGGTTTGAGCTCCAGTTCCCCACCAGCAGGGGAGATACTTCACAAACAGCGAAGTAGGTTTGCAGGTATCTATCTTCCTACCTCTCTATCTTTCCCTCCCCTCTCAAATTCTCCTTGTCCTGTTCAATAAAAATGGAAAAAATGGCCACTAGGTACTATGGATTTGTATTGCCAGTGCCAGCACTGAGCTCCAGAGATAACCCTAGAGGTGACAAAAGAAATTCCTGAGTTGTGTTAAGATATTCTGGCATGCTCTGGCCAAGTTGATAATACAAGATCAGTTATACTGAGAGTGGCTTAAAATTGAGTCTATCTCCGCCTGTGCTTCCTACATTACTGCAAATAAGAATCATATAAAACATTTCAGTATCAATCCAACCTAGTACTCAAGACATTTAAAGAGTGTTTTATTTTACACTACATAGCCATGTTACTCAAAACACAATTAGGGTCATATATAGGAATTGGGTTTTACATGTCCAGAGCAGTAGTGTTTGCAAAAATGCTTACCCAGTGTCTTTGGAGAGGTTGTTGGAGAGATTCCAGCAAACACAAGAGAATAATGAAATAGTGGCCCCATTTGAGGAATAGGCCTTGTTGCATATATAATTAAATGATACATTGTTATTATTTTAATTATATTTGAAGTATTGCTAAATTTATTTGAAACTCAGACCTCTACTCGGAGAAAGCAAAAGTCAGTACTCAAAGAAAGACATGTTCTTACTCCACACCCAGAACAACAGCATCAAGTTTGTTGGCTGTCCATCTATTCAAGAAATCCGTAGCCCTCTGCTCTGAAATAAAGAAATAAGTGTCATAGTATGCCCTGTTATTAAGAAGCAGCAGAAATGTTTACAGCTATGAACCTGGAAATGAGTGTGATTTGTGTGTGTGTTCATAGGGCTCTCTATTTCCCATCTCATTAGTGAATTCTTAATCGGTATATAACACTCTATAGAAATGTCTTTGCAATCACTCTCCAGAAGTGAAAAGATGACTTTGCTACTGAGTGTCTGGAGGACACAAAAATCAGCCTCCATCCATTATAATTTTCCTCTGCCTTTTGCTATCTGCCCTCAATGACCCTCCCAAAATTACTGTGTGGCCAGAGTCCAATAAACTTAACAGGCCTTCTAGCTGATCCTGGGGCAAAAAATTGAAAACATTTTTTTCTTGATATAATGATTTAAAAGATTATAAGATAATAGGGAGATAGTTCCACACCACTCTCATCACAAAGTTCCCTGCCCCCTAGATCAACTAAAAAACCATCCTCTAGCTGAATCACTTAAATCATTTTCTTTTGACAAGTTCACTGTGAAATTGGCAGACTTTTTTTTTTCTGAAATGTTAGTTTCAGAAACCTGAATAAAACTTTATTCACTGACAATACTGAGAAGAAAATACAAAAAAAAAAAAAAAGCTATATCCCCCTGATAGTGACTGACACAAAAAGGCTCATTTCTGTCTAATGCCACAAAAGCACCAAAACTGCGTACCAGCCTTTAAAACTTTTTGCACAAAAGAGAGGACAGAGTACTTCTCACTCAGAACAGATATCTAACCTGTGGGTCAAGGTCACTATTCATTTTGGTAGAGATGAGGGGAGGTCCAGAAGACTAGAATCGAGATTTCCCAACACCTGTACACCCCACCCACAAATTTCTTCTGGCCAGAGTGGGAGATAACGATGTAAGATATTCAAGGCAGTGTCTACCTGTCATCCAACCCTGTACACACACATACACTTCCTACTACAGGACACTGGCTCATATGCCAAGGAAGAAAGAGGGTGGAGATAAGATAAAATGACTTTTCTTTGAAATATTAAATCACCTATAATCTTAGATCAGGAAGAACAGAAGCAACTGGTGATGTCACTTTATAAGATACAGCTATATGTAAATAGGATTAAAGGACAAATTATGGTGAAGTTTTGTATGATACAGCAAATCCTAGCAATGGGATTTTCAACATTAACCCAATTGGCAAATATTTTAGTTGTAAAAAAACTATCTATTGCCTTCTTAAACCTTAAGACAGCAAGAACCTTCCCCATTCTCTATAAAACCCATATTTCTTCCAGCCCTGCAACATTTTGGAGTGAGGGTCTCTTTCCTGCATGCTTCTCTCAATTCATACCAATTGACACTGCATCTGCTGATCTCAGCCTAATCAGTGGAGCCAGTATATCTTGGTATGTTTCACTTCAGACTGCATTCAGAGACATCAGGCATGGAATATCAGCCCTCCAGCTTCATTACTCTGATGAGACCTTTCTTAGCTCATAGGAGTCCTTAATTCCATTTCAGGTGGTGCACTTCCTAACAAAGCCTCAAAATCTAGATATAGACAAGGGCCCATGAAATAGGGCATATGTACACGTTTCTATAAGCTAGGGGAAAATATATACCTTAAAGCAAAAGTGCACAATATTTTTCAGTGGCCTAATGAGTATAGCAAGCAAGTAGGAAGATCTCAAAAAAGACACCATAAAGTATCTAATCAGACAGCTTTTACTTAGACCTAGATACCCTCCTCAACACCTATTTCACTTCCTTCAATCACTCCAAGCTAACCTTGTCAGAAAAAGTAAGGACTACAAAAGTTGTATAAGGGCAAGAGACCGGCATACTTTAATGACAACTCTTTGGTCACTACCAAGTCACCCCATCATCTGAGGCCCTAGTCAGGGAGTCCTGGAATTCCTACACAAACATGATAGGCCTAGAGCTCTAACAGATCCCTCTCCTCACGGTCACTGATCATATCCATCAGGAATAGCATAATGGAGCAGCAGTGTTTCTCTCCTCTCGTCTCCCTGGCCAACTAGGAATACCAAAGGAGATAATCTGGGACCTCAACAAAGACTAGCGTAACTTCAGGAACCCACCAAATCACCGGTGAGTGCAAATACATGTAGCTCGTGGACAGAGAGGAGCCTAGGGAAAGATTAAGTGGTTGGTAACAGTCCAGCAGTTTACCAGTTGAGACACCACCTCCAGTCTGTTTTACCAACAAAAACACTGCTGAAGGCAGGAAAGAACTCCCTTAAGACTCACCACATGCAACTGTGAATCTCCATTGCTACTGCCCTCAGAGGCTGGAGTAGCAAGGGGAGGCCCTATACTGACACCAGGGGAGAGAGAACTAACTAGGAAACTCAGGAGAAGATCTATACCTTGGTGGCCTAGCAGTGGAGCTGTGTAGTGGGAGCCTAACATGTTATTCTCCTCAGAACACACACAATATAAACGGGACTTGTTTAGAAATTCACAGGGCCCAGGAGATAGCTCAGATTGGCAGAGAAGCTGAATTGAGCCTCCAGATTTGGATCCCTGGGGTGTGAGAGTTTCTTTGCATAATAGTAGGGTGGAAAACAGGATGTGACATAGAGAGGGTGGAGTGAAAAAAAGAATGCAAACTAGTGGTGGAAAACAGGGTGTGACTAGGAGAGGGGGCGGAGCGAAAAGAGAGTGAGAACCAGTGGGGATTAAACCAATGCCCTGTAGGCAGGGTGGTTCTCAGCTAAAACAGTGATTATGTAAGTAGACCACAGCGTTAAGTGGGGGGAACCAGTGTACTGCCCAACACATAACCACTGTGCTATGTCTCCCCCACCCTACTTTATCTCTTGGAGAGGGAATAAACTAAGAAGCATACTTATAGTTTAAAAGCCCTCAGGGAAGGAAAAGTACAAAAGAGAATTTTAAGCCATGGTGGTTCAACCCAGGGATTAAAATAATATTGAAACAACTGTCAATTTCCACAACTGTGAGCCCTTTAAGTAACTTACTTAGAAATAAGTCAATCCAGTCAAGAGTGATCAGTAATTTAAAAACAACTGAGAGAGGCACCCCATAATATACTATACAAAATGGTTAAACCAAGAAAAAGAAATATTGGAGAAATGAACCAGGACAAGAGTCCAGCTAAAAGCCCTCCAAAGGTTGAAGCACAAAATAATGAAGTCAACATCCAAACACTAGTTAAGGAAGTAATCACAGGAGTGAGTAAAGAGTTTGAAAGAATTTGCATCAGATATGCAGAAACAACAAATAAGACTCTGGAATAAAACACTAATTATCTCAAAGTCATTAGAGAGCTGAAAGCTGAAATAGCTGAGCTAAGAACACAGCTAGTTGAACAAGCTAAAACAGTATCAGAACAGAGTAATAAAATAGATGAACTCCAGAAAACACTAGAGGGGAAAGAAAATAGAATAAATGAGGCTGAAGACAGAATTAGCAAGATTGAGGACAAATTAGAGACAACTAAACAAGAAGTAAGAGATCTCAAAAAGAGATTAAGAGATACTAAAAGCAACAAGAGAGACCCATAAGATGACTTCAAAGGAAATAATATACTCCCTATTGGCTTACCAGAGGAAGACAGGGAAGGGAAGAAAGCATTCTTCAGAACATAATAGCTGTGAACATCTCTAGTCTAGACAATATCAAAGACATAAAGGTTCAATAAGTCCAGAGGGTCACAAACAGAATTAACCCAGACTTAAAGACACCAAGACACATCATACTGAAAATGGAAAGCAATAAGGATAAAGAAAGGATATTGAAGGCTGCAAGAGAAAAACAAAAGAGTCACCTACAGAGGAAAACCCATAAGATTAGCAGTAGACTTCTCCACACAAACACTACAGGCTGCCGGGCTAGCTTTGCAGGTGGGAGAGAGATGACCAGGGACTCATGGCTGAGCTGGGACTCAGTTCAGTCTTTACTGATGAGGAATGCAGTGCAAGCTAGCTAGCTCTAATCACAATTCTGTCCTATATATATCTCCTCAGGTGGAAGTGTCAAGTCAGAAGAGGATGTACGTATGATAGGGGGTGGGGAGAAGGAAAAAGTGCACGAACCAGTGGGGATTAAACCAGTACAAATAAAACAATGATTATGTAAATAGACCAGAACGTCAAGCAATGAAACAGAAGGGGTCTTAGAAGCAGAATTTAGAAGCAGACCAACAACAGGCCGGAAGAGAATGGTAAGATATCTATTGAGTGTGCAATGAGAAAGACTTTCAACCAAGATGACTGTATACTGCAAGACTGTCATTCAGACTAGATGGAGACATAAAAACCTTCTCAGACAAGCAACAGTTGAAGGAATCAACTATCACCAAGCCTGACCTGAAAGAAGTTATGAAAAGTCTCCTATAAAGAGTCAGACCATCATAAATATGCCATATATCATAACTTTCTAAAACTCTACAGGAATGGCATTAAACTATCTTCAATCTTTGATATCAAAATGTCAATGGCCTGAATTGACCTATTAAAAGGCACAGAGTAGGAAGAAGGGTCAGAAAATACAACACAACCATATGCTGTATACAGGAAACTCACATAACTCAACAAGACAAACACACAATCAAAATGAAAGAACAGAAAACTACCATACAAGCCAATGAACCACAAAAAAGGACAGAAACAGCTATTCTGATATCTGACAGGATAGACTTTAAAATAAATAAAATTTTAAAAGCTAGGGATGGGCATTACTTAATGCTCAGTGGGTCAGTCAATCAAGAGGACTTAACAATTATTAACATCTATACACCCAATGAGAAGCCATCTAAATACATCAAACATCTATTGAATGAGGTACAACAATATGTTAACAGCAACACAGTAATAGTAGGGGACTTCAGTACCCCACTTTCTCAACTGGGAAGATCATCCAGGCAGAAAATCAAAAAGACATGAGGGAGCTAAAGGAAGAGATAGATAAACTAGAACTACATTCAGAGTCATTCACCCAAAAAAATGGAATACACATTCTACTCAAGTCCACATGAGTCATTCTCAAGGATAGACCATGTGTGAGGCCACAAAGACAGCATCAACAAACTCAAGAGCATTGAAATCATCCCAAGCATCTTCTCAGACCACAGTGGAATTACACTAACACTTCACAATCAACAAAAGATTAGTAATAGTCCCAAAAATGTGGAAGCTCTACAGTACACTCCTTAACAACTACTGGGTTAAAGAGGAAATAAAGGAAGAAATCAAAATGTTTTGAGAGTTCTAAGAAAATGAAGGACAAGCTATCAAAATATTTGGGACACAGCTAAGGCAATACTGAGAGGGAAGTTCATAGCCATACAAGGACACATTAGGAAACAAGAAAAAGCACAAATAAACAGCCTGATTGCACAACTTAAAGACCTAGAAGAAGAACAACAACAAAGGAACCCTAAAGCAATCAGAAGGACAGAAATCACTAAAGTTAGGGCAGAAATAAATAACATTGAAAATAAGAAAACCATACAAAAGACCAACGAAAGTAAATGTTGGTTCTTCAAAAGAGTGAACAAAATCTTTAGCCAGACTCACAAAACAAAAAAGGGGGAAGACCAAAATAAATTGGATAGTAAATGAAAGAGGAGATATCACAACAGACACCACAGAAATTCAACATATCATGTGAGGCTTCTATGAACAACTATATACCACCAAGCTAGAAAACCTGGAAGAAATGGACAATTCCTTAGATACCTATGAACTTCCAAAATTAAATAAAGAGGATGTAGATAACATGAACAGGTACATCACAGCTAATGAAATTGAAACAGTTATCAAGAATCTTCCCACCAATAAAGTCCTGGACCAGATGGTTTTACAAATTAATTCTACAAAACCTTCAAAGAAGAACTAGTACCTCTACTTTTAAGTCTTCCAGAAGATTGAAGATACTGTAATACTCCCTTCCAGCTTCTATGAAGCCAACACCACTCTGATAATAAAAATAGGGACACAACCAAAAAAGAAAACTACAGACCAATATGATGAAAATAATGCTAAAATATTGAATAAAATTCTAGACATTTAATATACTGGATACAGCAGTATATTAAAAAGATTGATCATCATGACCAAGTAGGGTTTATCCCAGACATGCAAGGGTGGTTTAATATACATAAATCAATCAACATGATCCATCACATCAATAAAAATAGGACCAAAAACCACATTATCATATCAATAGATGCAGAGAAAGCCTTTGTCAAAATGCAACATTCCTTTATATCAAAACACTACAAATAATGGGAATAGATGGAAAATTCCTCAAGATAGTGGAGTCTATATAGAGCAAACCTACAGTCAACATCATACTCAATGGTAAAAAACTGGAAGCATGTCCCCTCAGATCAGGAACTAGACAGGGCTGCCCACTATCACCATTACTATTCAACATTGTGTTGGAAATTCTTGCCATAGCAATCAGGCAGGAGCAAGGAATTAAAGACATACAGATTGAAAGAGAAGAAGTCAAACTCTCCCTACCTGCAGATGACATGATAGTATACATAGAAAAATCTACGGAATCCAGAAAGAAGCTACTGGAAATCATCAGGTAATACAGTAAGGTGTAAGGCTACAAAATTAACATTCAAAAGTCAGTGGCATTCCTCTATGCAAACACTAAGCTAGAAGAAGTTGAAATCCAGAAATCAATTCCTTTTACTATAGCAACAAAAACAATAAAATATCTAAATAAAATATCTAAAATATAAACCAATAAAATATCTAACCAAAGAAGTGAAAGACTTGTGTACTGAAAATTATGACTCACTCCTCAAGGAAATTGAAAAAGACACAAAGAAGTGGAAAGATACTCCATTTTCATGGGTTGGAAGAATTAACATCATCAAAATGAAAATACTGCCCAGAGTAATATACAAATTTAATGCTATCCCCATCAAGATCCCAACTACATTTTTAGGAGAATAGAACAAATGATAGAAATCTGGAACCAGAAAAGACCTAGAATTGCCAAAACAACCTTGAGAAGAAAGAACAGAACTGGAGGCATCACACTCTCAGATCTCAAATTGTATTATAGGGCCGTTGTCATCAAAACTGTTTGGTATTGGAACATGAATAGACACACTGACCAGTGGAATAGAATTGAGAGCCTAGAAGTAAGCCCCCACACCTATGGACATATAATCTTTAACAAAGGTGTCCAGACTATTAAATAGGGAAAGCAGAGTACAAACTATTGTATTTACTGTTGAATGTAAAACATTAATTCCCCAATAAAGAAATTTTTTAAAAAAGGAATAACCTAATTGACCCCTTTGGGGGACCTCCATAAGACCTTGTCCTAAATGTGGATTTACAATGGTAGAGACAGTCCCATTCTCCAAGGGGAGGTCAGGCAACACACTTTACCACTCGAGGAAGATGGGTCCTAAAATTAGTGCAGCCTAGAATGTTCCTAGTAATGAACATAGAATGTGAGCTTAGACCTCCAGGGACGCAGAGGTTTACATAAGCTCCTGTGCTGAATATGGGCCCCAGATCAAATTGATAAGGTACACAGTTCACAACATTTGTATATTTTTCATATATTTGGGAGCTATGTTCTTCCCTGATCTAGCTTTCTTGTCCTTTTCCCTACTATGACATCATCTCCCCAGAAAATAACTTGGGTCCACCTGCATATTAGCTGTCAGGCTCAGGCAAAAAACTAGTAAAGTCATGGGCCCCTTGGAATATACCTAAAATAGACCTACTAGCTACTATTTCCAAAATGGAGACCCAAAATCTCATATTCAATATTCTGGCCTCTAGGTTCCTGACTATTTAACAATTTGTTCTGCTTTATATCTTAACTCTTTTTAAGCCACCAGGTTCCAGATGATGCCATGATGTCATCCTGACTTCCCTGGGCAGACAACCCTATTGGTGTGTCCTGGATCCCCACCTTTCCAAAGCCCTGTCCCACTAGGGAAAGAGATAGGGTAGGAGTATGGATTGACCTGCTAATGCCCATGTTCAGCATAGAAGCAATTACAGAAGCCAGATCTTCCACCTTCTGCACCCCATAATGATCCTAGATCCATGTTCCCAGAGGGATAAAGAATAGGAAAACTTCATGGGACAGGGAATTGGGGCTAGGAGTGGGATGGGACAGTCTTTTGGTGGTAGGAATGGTGTCTATGTACTTAAAGAAAATTAAAAAAAAATAGGAAAGCTTTCAAGTGTGGGATGCAGAGTTCTGGTGGTGGGAATTTTGTGGAATTGTCCCCCTCTTATCCTATAGTCTTGTCGATATTTTCATTTTATAAATAAGTCAAAAAAAAGATTTCCCAATGCTGGGATGGGGGAAATGGTATAATGGTTATGCAAAGAAAGTCTCATGCCAGAGACTTTAAAGTCCTAAATTTAATCCCCTGCACCACCATAAGCCAGAGCTGAGCAGTGTTCTGTTAAAAAAAAAAAAAAAAAAAAACCAAGGCTGTCTAATGTTCTCAAACTCACTTTCCAGGTATTAGGATAAAAAAGACCGCAGACAACAAGGATATGGGAAGTGGGCTCCAAGTACCCAGGGCATGATGGTGAAGAGAGACTTGGGGGTGGTGAAATAAGGAATTGTACTCATGCATCAATAACTGTCCTATAAAGCATTGTTTCCCCCAAGGAAATTATTAAGTGGAGGGAACCTGAATTCTTCCATTCCTGGCTATCTTTTCTTCCACCATCATACCAAGTAGTCTAACCCTAACTTTTGGGTAAATTCAATTTCCATATTCTTTTTTAAGGCATTTATTAATTGACTTATTTACTATCCTTATTTATTGAGAGAGATAAACATTAAAAGGGGAGGAGGAGACAGAGAGATAGAGAGAGACCTGCAGCACTGTTTCAGCACTCATGAAGACCTGCAGGGGGGAACCAGGGGCTCAAACCTAGGTCCTTGTTCATTGTAACATGTGTGTTATAGGTGTTCCACCACCTGGCCCCTTCTGTATTCTTTTATTTTTTTTACACTTCTTTATTTATTTATAAAGTGGAAATATTTATAAGACTACAGAATAAAAGGGGAACATTTCCACACAACGCCCACTCCCAGAGCTCCATATCCAATCCCCCCTTAATATCTTCCCTATTATTTATCCCTCTGGGAGTATGGACTCAGGATCATTATAGGGTGCAGAAGGTGGAAGGTCTGGCTTCTGTAATTGCTTCCCCACTGAACATGGGCATTAACAGGTCAATCCATACTCCCAGCCTGTCTCTTTCCCTAGTGGGGCAGGGCTCTGGGGTGGCAGGGCTCCAAGACATATGGTGGGGTCTTATGCCCAGGAATTCAGGTTGGCATCATGGTATCATCTAGAACCTGGTGGCTGAAAAAGAGTTACGATATAAAGCAGAACGAACTGTTGACTAGTCATGAACCTAAAGGCAAGAATATTGCAGGTGAAGATTTGGGGTCTCTATTTTGGAAAAAGCTAGTAGGTCTACTTTAGGTATATTCCAGAGGGCCTATGACTTTACTAGTTTTTGCCTTCACCTGACATTTAATATGCAGGCGGACCCAGGTTTTTGTCTGAGGAGATGGTTGGTAAAAGGACTAGAATACTGAAACAAGGAAGAGCATAGCTCCCAAAATATGGGAAAAATATATAAATATTGTTAACTCTAAACCCCATCAATTTGATCTGGGGCCCAAATTCAGCACAGGAGCCTGTGTAACCTCTGCATCCCTGTAGGTCTGAGCTCACATTCTTTGGTCAAGGCTAGGAACATTCGAGGCTGCACAATTTCAGGAACCTTCTTCCTCAGGTAGTAGGTAGAGTATGTTGTCCAACCTCCCTTCAGAGAATGGAACATTCCCTACCATTGTTGATCCATATTGAGGGCAAAGTCCTATGGGGGCCCACAAAGGAGTCCATTGTGTTGTTCCTGATAGAGATGACCAGTGACAATGGTGAGAGTGTATTCTTTTGTCAAATATATGTCTATATCTGTCTCCCTACTAGAAAGTTAATTGTATAACTATACTTAAGCATTGTACATGTAAGTATGTATATATTCATATACATATATATATATTAGTGTGTATATCTGCATAAATAGTTCTTATAAAAAACAGTTAATACTTTCTCTTTATATGATGACTTACTGAAACTTCCTAAACAATAAGCACCACCATGAATATATATGACTGCTCGTCTTGGGATTTCTGATTTTCTCTTTGGCAAATACAGACGTACAGGAATGTTAGCAAATGTCATATCAGTAACTGTGATGTTTTCATCCGAAAATGGTTCAGTGTAATCCAGCTTGAGTATCATGGAAATAAACTCATCAAATCTCATGATGCCTATATTTTCAAAACACATGGCCTGTAAAAGCAAAAAAAAAAAAAAATTAAACACTTTCATCTATAAATAATTTCTACTGCATAGAACAAGAAAACATAAGCAAAATAAACAGGATGTTCCTAGAAATGTTTGTAATGCTGTATAGACATTGTTGCTTTTGAAACTCTCAGGCCTTCTGTGTTTTGGAGTGATAACAATGTTATTCAAAGATATTGGTAGAGAGAATCTAATTCTTGTACTTAATGATAAGGAAGTATGCAGAAACTCTAAAGTGAAACCAATAAATGTCTCAGCCAAATCTGCTCCCTTATCCTATAAAATATGACCATACCAAATATGACTTCTGAAGCAAATTGTTCTATTTTAATTTCTGTTTTTTTCTCCCTCACTGCAAGTGTTTCTGATATGAAGAAAGACAGTGTTGTGGTAGTGACCATTGAATAGTAGGCTCTTTTCTCTAAATTCACATTTGTTGCATTATCTTTTGTGTACGTGTCTCTTTTATTTTGTGTGTGTGTATGTGTCTCTTAATGGTTTCCAGGAGCTCTCACTTGCACTCCTTTTTATATTTGCATATGTTAACCTTTTATTTATCTTTAATATGCAAGTGCCATATAAGCACATATTCATGCCTAAAATACTTTTTAAGCAAAATTGGTTTTGCCTCTAGGTCTCTATGCAGCTCTTTCACTAATTAGTGGAAATGTACTTAACACACTTAAATATGTAATTATATTTTGTGTAGGTTACCCCATTAAAAATATAGATACTTCTCGCTACTATGCTTTTCAACTTAGCTGTGGAACTTAGGGTTCTTTCCATATCAGTACATGCAGACACCAGAATTACATTGAAATGATGCATAGCACATTCTACGGTATGACTGAATTATGGTTCATTTAGCCACCCTCCTAATGATAGAATTGTGGGTCATTCCCAGTTTTTTACAATTATTAAAATTCCAGATACTACACTTTAGTCTCTCCTTCTAAGCCCTTAAAATGTGCTATTTTTGAAAGACTCTCCTCTTTTCATTTATGATAATGGTCTATAGACATTGTATTGCCATGTATTTTAATTTCTTTCTCTATGCAATTTTGGTCTTAACAGTAATCACAATAAATCATTTAGTGGGTTGTAGTAGAATTTTACTGAGTTAGGATTTTCCTTTTTTCCTACTAGACTTCACCAAGGCATTATATCTGTGCTATTTCCACTGCTTTCAATGGACTTTTTAAAATATTTTATTTATTGACTTATTTATTGAATAAAGACAAAGAAATTAAGAGAGGAGGGAGAGATAGAGAGAGGAAGAGAAAGAGAGACACCTTCAACACCGTTTCACCACTTGTAAAGCTTCTCTGGGACTTGAGCACCGTGACATGCGTGTTCAATCAGGAGGCTATGTCACACTGCTCTATCTCAATGAATTTTTTCCTTTCATTTCTCCTCTTTTCTGCTTTTCCAGTTCTTTTTTTTTCTATTCTTCTCTCTTTCTTTCTCTTTATTTCACATTCAGGGACCAGAAACCTTAGTAGTCTTGAATGGTTCAGCATGGACTTTATGAGGTGAGGGATCTCTTACCCCTAAACTAGAACTTTTAATCTACCCAGACAAATTCCTGGAGCTCATTAAGTACTAAGTAAACAATATCTTATTATTATGTTAGTATCTATTATTACATAATAACATAACCCGGCTTTGACCTAGCACATTATGATTGGGCCCTCCTCAATCGCTATCGAACAGGCCATGGCCGGTGCTCCGCTATGTTCCATCGCTGGGGAGCCAGAGACGACCCGAACTGCCCCTGTGGCTACAGACAGACTATGATCCACATAGTCAATGACTGCCACCTCTCCAGATTCAAAGGAGGTCTCGAAACTTTGCATCAGGCTCAACCTGATGCTGTTGACTGGCTATGGAAGAAGGGCAAACGCTAGAAGAAGAATGAGCAAACATGCTTGAAGTTTTTTCATGCCAACTGAAAATAGATTATGCTTTAGTCAAGCTTTTGTTAAATAGGTAACAATATAATTTTTCATTTGGTGAACCGATTTTTAAAAGTTTTAAGAACACATGAACCCACCTTCTCTGACCCATCTTGGATGGAGCTAGAAGGAATTATGTTAAGTGAGTTAAGTCAGAAAGACAAAGATGAGTGTGGGATGATCCCATTCATAAACAGAAGAACAGAAAGGGAAACTGGCCGGCACTCCCATGTGGTGAAGTCCAGCAGGAAGGCAAACTGACCGATTCTTCCTTGCTCACTTATGAGACAACGCAAAATAGAGACAAGAGAAACGGGGAGAATGGACGCACTCTCATTTAATGGCAGAAGAACGTGGGTTTAAACAGGAATTTAGACAAATAACATATTTCAAACATGTCAGGAATTACAGGTTTCTTAAAGGTCAGCTTGGCCTTATGGTAGGCGGCTGGCATGACAGGAATTGATGCGATACATAAAGGTCAAGACAATTATTCTCCATGATGTAAGCAACTTAATTATCCAAAGGTATTTGAGAGAAACATAGGGGTTAAGTCAGCAGGGTGAGATAGGGTAAAGATAAACAGAGCATGGTAGGTATCAAATCTATAAGGAAATAAAGTTTGGTGCTTCACTGACTGATGTCAGAGAGGTGTGTGATGGAGTATGCTTTCTCTCGTGATCAAAAGTGATGTGGTTGTGTGATCTCTGGGTGACTATGTGAATTTTGAATGAACCTTAAGGCAGGAAGCCATGTAGCCTGCAGTTAATGGAGAGAAACAGTGAGGTTTCTGTGGGCTTGAGAGTCTGGAAGGGAAGAACTAAGTCTGAGAGATGGTTTCTCTCCTTTGCTCACCTTGGCAAGAGAGACTTACAAGGTGGTGTCTTTCCCAGACTTCCATCCAAGGATGGGGGAGTTTTTCCTAAGCTCTATCAAGCTTACATATATCCCAACAGAAACTCAAAGCAGGATCTGACTGAGTGGAGTAGGGCACCAAAGTAAAAATCTCTGGGTTGAGGGTGATGATAGATATTCAGCTTCACGGGGGGTGGGGGGGGGAGGGTGGTGGAATGGGACACAGTCTTTTGGTGGTGGGAATGGTGTTTATGTGCACCCCTATTAATTTGTAGTCATATAAAACACTATTTAATTAATATGAGAGGGGAAAATTGATTGAATGTCTCAATCTTCTTAATGCACAGACCATAGACTGAGTCTTTGATATGTTGACTCTCTTAAAAGCTTAGGCCAGGGAGAACAGAAGCAACTGGTGGCACAACTATATACACATAATGTCAAAGGACATGAATTATGGTGATATTGCATGTGATACAGAAAATCCTAACAAAGGGATTTTTCAAAATTAACCCAATTGCCAAATAATTTGATTACAGGAAGAACTATCTATTGCCTTCTTAAACCCTAAGACAGCAGGAACCTCCTGCTTCCTCTATAGAGCCTTTATTTTTGCACTTTACCAGAAGTGTTTTGGCATACCTGGTCTTCACATCTAAGAGCAGTTATGATTCTTTCACTTTTTTTAAAAAAAAATTAATATTTATTCCCTTTGTTGCTCTTGTTGTTATATTGCTGTAGTTATTATTATTGCTGTCATCATTGTTTGATAGGACAAAGAGAAATGGAGAGAGGAGGGGAAGACAGAGAGGGGGAGAGAAAGATAGACACCTGCTTCACTGCTTGTGAAGTGACTCCCCTGAAGGTGGGGAGCATGTGCCCAGAATCGGTATCCTTATACCGGACCTTGTGCTTTGTGCCACGTGCGCTTAACCCGCTGCTCTACAGCCCGACTCCCCTCTTTTACTTTTTTGTTTTGTTCTGTTTTGTCTTTTTTTTATGAAAGCACTGATCATGTCTGGCTTAAGGGTGGTGCCAGAGATTGAACCTATGACTTCAGATCCTCAAGCATGAGAGTCTCTGTGCATGACCATTATGCTATCTACCCCTGCCCATGATTATTTTATTATTGGCATTTCTCTTTCTATGTTAAAAATGAATCATGGCAGACAGGAAGATGACTCGGTACAACGCTTGCACATGTGAAGTCCTAAATTCGTTCCACAGGCTTATATATACTGAAGAGATACTGTGGCATGGTCCAGGAAGAGAAGCAGTGGAATCTCAACCATGAGGTCCTGAGTTCAATCAGTGGCAGCACATGTGCCAGAGTGATGTCTGATTCTTTCTCTTTCTCTCTCTCTCTCTCTCTCTCTCTCTCTCTCTCTCTCTCTCCTCTCTCCTGTCTTCCTCATGAGTAAATAAATAAATTCTGAGAGAGACTGTGACTCTCTCTCTTTTCTTTTACCTTTTTTAATTGTCTTGATTTACTTATTAGATAGAGACAGCCAGAATCTGAGAGGGAACAGGGAGATAGAAAGGAAAAGAGATAAACAACCGCAGCACTGCTTCACCACTTGCAATGCTTTCCTCCTGCAATAGGGGACTGGGACCTCGATCCTGGGTCATAGTGCATTTTAACATGTGCAATCAATCAGGTGTTATCACCTGGCCCCTGCTGTGACTCCCTCTCATAGATAAGTTACTCCATTTTCTTAAAGATTGCAAAGATGTTTTTAAATACATAATGAAGGAGTACGAACATATTATAGTATGGAGGAACTTTGTTCAGCCAAGCCAAGTCTTCCAATTAGCATAGAAGTCCATAAGAATGTATTTATTTTCCAAGGTCAGTTCTTCAAAAACTCCTTTTTTTTTTTTCATTTCCTTATCCTATGCTAAGAATTTTGTTTTCTTAAGGTAACATGAGTTTGAGGTATAAAACTCAGTACTGACAAAATTGACTTCCATAGAATAGCCCAAGCCAGTTGATTTTACTAGAATAAACCATAAAGTAATTAAATGTGCTTTTCCTATCTTTTTTAAAATCAAAGACAGTCAACCATATACAATATCAAATATGAAGAGCACAATTTTATCATTACACGTGGACAGTGATGGGGTTAATTTGTAGCTAAAATGATAAAAGTAGAATTTTGGAAATGGATATTCTGCCAATATACTTTTTTATTATTATTACCTTTATTTATTTAATGCCAGAAATCAAGAAGGAAGAGGGTGACAAAGAGGGGAAAAGATATAGAGACACCTGTAACACTGCTTCACCACTTGAAAAGTTTTTCCCCTGAAGATGGGGATTGGAGGCTTGACCCTGGTTCCTTCTGCATTATAACATGTGTATTCAACCAGGTGCACTACCATCCAGCTCCTGTCAATATAATTTTGATGAAGTTCTGATTTCCTAGGCATCAGCCAGTCTGAACTTTCAGTATATGAAATAATCATAACAGATAACAGCGGGAGTTGGGCGGTAGCGCTGCAGGTTAAGCGCATATGGTGCAAAGCGAAAGGTCCAGTGTAAGGATCCAGGTCGAGCCCCCGGATACCCACTTGTAGAGGAATCGCTTCACAGGCGGTGAAGCAGGTCTGCAGGTGTCTTTCTCACCCTCTCTCTGTCTTCCCCTCCTCTTTCCATTTCTCCCTGTCCTAACAATGACGACATCAATAACAACAACAATAACTGCAACAACAACAACAAAAAAAAAAAGGGCAACAAGAGGGAAAAGAAAAAAAAAAGGGCAACAAAAGGTAAAATAAATAAATAAAAAGGCAGATAACAATAGTCTCTCAGGGCCTGGTGGTGGCTCACCTGGTGGAGCACACATATTACAATGTGCAAGGACCCACAATCAAGTCCCGGGTCCACATTTACAGGAGGAAAGCTTCACAACTGGTGAAGCAGTGCACAGGTGTCTGTTTGTCTGTCTCTCTTTCTCTCTATCCCACCCTTCCCTCTTGATTTCTGTCTCTATCCAATAAATAAATATAATAATTAAAAAATACTGCTCCTCTCTCTCTTTAAGAAAAAATAGTACTCTGTGAATCAGGCAATTGTTTATACAGATATTTTGAATATTATGTCATATAAAATAATAAGAGCATTGGTAAAATAAAGAACAAACATTATTAACAAATAAGCAGTGATTGACTCAAAATGGCATACACAACTGATTCTTAGCTAACAAGACATCAAATAACCAAAATAAAAATAATCATCTTACCACAAAAGTAGAAATTTTAGCAGCTGCATCCAAGATCCTCACTTTCCATTGTTCTTCAATGTTGCTCGGTATAGGTGTATAAATATATGAGGCAAAAAACACACAAAGCAACCCCAAACAGAGAACTTTGAAATCCATACTACCTCCAAATCTGAACTGGTTACAGTGCCAAGATCACAATTTTCCCAAAACTTCAATAAGGGCAAATTTATTGAATAATAAATAGCAAGTAATGGAGACTAAGAAACATTCAGATACATTGTGTCTGAGCAGGAGACTAACTTTCAACTGAAAAGTGACAGTGTCAGGAGCAAATTGTGCAAGTGTTCTGATGCTGAAACAGATGTCATAACCTGTCAGTTCTTGTCTGTATTGTTAGTGTTAATTAGAAAAGCCTGTAGAGTTCCTCATGCTTTAATGTCATCATCAGCCCAAAACATATTTATTGTCAAACCCTAGATTTTTTTAAAGATATATATATATATGGTTTGAGATAGATGAATCACAGAACCCCAAAGCATCTGAAAAAACTCAAAGATCTGAATAAACAGCTTCCTAAAGAAGACATGCATATGATCCACAGACGTATGAAAATAAGGAGCCACTTCACTTATCACTAGAAAAATGCACCACAATGAGATACCACCCCATACCTGTGATAACAGCTTACATCAACAAATCAAGAGATGACAAGTGTTGGGTGTCCAGAAAAAGGAACTCTGTTGCATTGTTGATGGTAATGCAAACTGGTACACTCCCTATGAGAAGCATTATAGAGTGTTCTTATAAATAAAAATGGAAATTCTTGACCCAGGTGATAGCACACCTGGCTGAGCACATATGTTACCATGTGCAAGGACCCAGGTTCAAGCCCCTGGTTCCCACCTGCAGGGGGAAAGATTCAAGAGTGTTGAGCAGTGCTACAGATGTTTCTTTGTCTCTATCCCCACTCTCCCCTCCCACCATCAACTTCTCTGTCTCTATTAAAATAAGTTTTAGGTCTTGGCACACCTAGTTAAATCCATACATTATCATGGTTGAGGACCAGGGTTCAAGCCCCAACTTCAGGGAGGATGCTTTATGAGTGGTGAAGCAGGCCTGTAGGTGTTTCTCTCTCCATGTCTATCTCCCTCTCCCCTCTAAATTTCTATAGAAAGGAAGAAAGGAAAGAAGAGAAAAATAAAAGAGAGAGAGAAATAGCTGCTAAAGGAAGTGGATTTCTCATGCAGGCACCAAGCCCCAGTGATAAACCTAGTGGCAATAAACAAATAAATAAATTAAAATAAGATAAAATAAAATAAATAAAGGAATTAAGGAAAATCTGTCAATAAAACTCAAGATTCTTTTTTTAACTTTACTTATTTATTTAGGAAAAATAGAGAGAGAGATTGACATGGAATGAATGGTAGAATGGCAGGGAAGGGAGAGCCCTGCAACACTACTGCTTAATCAATTGTGAAGCTTCCCCCTTATAGGTGGGGAATCCTAATGGCTGCAAAAGAAAAACAAAGAGTCACCTACAGAGGAAACCCATAAGATTAGCAGCAGACTTCTCCACACAAACACAATAGGCCAGAAGAGAATAGCAAGATATCTATTGCGAAAGACTTTCAACCAGGATGACTGTATCCTGCTAGACTGTCATTCAGACTAGATGGAGACATAAAAACCTTCTCAGACAAGCAACAGTTGAAAGAATCAAATATCACCAAGCCTGTCCTGAAAGAAGTTCTGAAAGGTCTCCTATAAACAATCATACCACCATAAATAGGCCATATATGAGAAAACTCTAAAACTGTACAAGAATGGTATTAAAATATCTTCAGTCTTTGATATCAAAAAATGCCAATGGCATGAATTCACTTATTAAAAGACACAGAGTAGGAAGATGGGTCAGAAAACACAACCCAACCATATGCTATCTACAGGTAACCCACCTAACCAAACAAGACTAACACACACTCAAAATGACAGGATAGAAAACTACTATACTAGCCAATGAACAACAAAAAAGGGCAGGAACCGCTATTCTCATATCTGACATGATAGACTTTAAAATAAATAAAATTTTAAAAGATAGGGATAGATACTACTTAATGCTCAGTAGATCAGTCAATCAAGAGGACTTAACAATTATTAACATCTATATACACCCAATGAGAAGCCATCTAAATACATCAAACATCTACTGAAACAGCTACAGCAATATATTAACAGCAACACAGTCATATTAGGGGACTTCAACACCCCACTCTTTCAACTGGACAGATCATCCAGGCAGATAATAAATAAAGGAGGGATAATCAAATGAGGGAGCTAAATGAGGAGATAGATAAACTAGAACTACATTCAGAGTCATTCACCCCAAGAAAATGGAATACACATTCTACTCAAGTCCACATGGATCATTGTCAAGGATAGACCATATGTTAGGCCACAAAGACAGCATCAGCAAACTCAAGAGCATTGAAATCATCCCAAGCATCTTCTCAGACCACAGTGGAATTAAACTAATATTTAACAATCAACAAAAGATTAGTAATAGTCCCAAAATGTGGAAGCTTTACAGTACACTCTCCTTAACAACTACTGGGTCAAAGAAGAAATAAAGGAAGAAATCAAAATGTTTTAAGAGTAAAATGAAAATGAAAACACAAGCTATCAAAATATTTGGGACATGGCTAAGGCAATACTGAGAGGGAAGTTCATAGCCATACAAGCACACTTTAGGAAACAAGAAAAAGCACAAATAAACAGCCTGATTGCACATCTTAAAGACCTAGAAGAAGGAGAACAAAGGAACCCTAAAGGAAACAGAAGAACAAAAATCACTAAGGTTAGGGCAGAAATAAATCACATTGAAAATAAGAAAACCATACAAAAGATCAACGAAAGTAAATGTTGGTTCTTCAAAACTGTGAACAAAATTGACAAACCTTTAGCCAGACTCACAAAACAAAAAAGGAAGAAGACCCAAATAAATTGAATATTAAATGAAAGAGATATCGCAACAGATATTGGAATGTAGTTTTCTTTTTTGGTTGTGTCACAACAGACACCAAAGAAATTCAACATACCATGTGAGGCTTCTATGTACAATTATATGCCACCAAGCTAGAGAACCTGGAAGAAATGGATGATTTCCTAGATACCCACAATTTCCAAAATTAAGTAAAGAGGAAGTAGATAACATGAACAGGTCCATCACAGCTAATGAAACCGAAACAGTTATCAAAAACCTTCCCAAAAATAAAAGTCCTGGACCTGATGGTTTTACGAATGACTTCTACAAAACCTTCAAAGAAGAACTAATACCTCTCTTTTTTTATAATTTATTTCTTTATTGGGGAATTAATGTTTTACATTAAACAGTAAATACAATAGTTTGTACATGCATAACATTCCCCAGATTCCCATTTAACAATACAACCCCCACTATGTCATTCATCATTTTTCATGGACCTGAATTCTCCCCACCCTTCACCCACCCCAGGGTCTTTTACTTTGGTGCAATACGCCAATTCCATTTCAGGATCTACTTGTGTTTTCTTTTCTAATCTTGCTTTTCATCTTCGGCCTGAGAGTGAGATCATCCCATATTCATCCTTCTGTTTCTGACTTATTTCACTCAACATGATTTTTTCAAGGTCCATCCAAGATTGGCTGAAAACAGTGAAGTCACCATTTTTTATTATAGCTGAGTAGTATTCCATTGTGTATATATACCACGACTTGCTCAGCCACTCATCTGTTGTTGGACACCTGGGTTGCTTCCAGGTTTTGGCTATTACAAATTGTGCTGCCAAGAACATATGTATACATAGATCTTTTTGGATGGATGTGTTGGGTTCCTTAGGATATATCCCCAGGAGAGGAATTGCAGGGTCATAGGGTAGGTCCATTTCTAGCCTTCTGAGAGTTCTCCAGACTGTTCTCCACAGAGGTTGGACCAATTTACATTCCCACCAGCAGTGCAGGAGGATTCCTTTGACCCCACACCCTCTCCAGCATTTGCTGCTGTTACCTTTTCTGATGTATGACATTCTCACAGGAGTGAAGTGATATCTCATTGTTGTCTTGATTTGCATTTCTCTGACAATCAGAGACTTGGAGCATTTTTTCATGTGTTTCTCAGCCTTTTGGATATCTTCTGTGGTGAATATTCTGACCAAGTTCTCCCCCCATTTTTGGATGGGGTTATTTGTTGTCTTGTTGTTGACTTTGGCAAGCTCTTTATATATGTTGGTTATTAAACTCTTATCTGATGTATGGCATGTAAAGATCTTCTTCCTTTCTGTGAGGGGTCTCTTGGTTTGGGTAGTGGTTTCTTTTGCTGTAAAGAAGCTTTTTAATTTGATGTAGTCCCATAGGTTTATACTTGCCTTAGTCTTCTTTGTAATTGGATTCGTTTCATTGAAAATGTCTTTAAAATTTATGTGGAAAAAAGTTCTGACAATATTTTCCTCTAAGTATCTGATAGTTTGTGGTCTAAAATCTAAGTCCTTGATCCACTTGGAATTTACTTTTGTATTTGGTGAAATACAGTGATTCAGTTTCATTCTTCTGCATGTTTCAACCCATTGTTTCCAACACAATTTTTGAAGAGACTCTGCTTTCCCCATTTAATAGTCTGGGTCCCTTTGTCAAAGATTAGATGTCCATAGGTGTGGGGCCTCATTTTTGGGCTCTCAATTCTATTCCACTGGTCAGTGTGAATATTCATGTTCCAGTACCAAGCAGTTTTGATGACAATGGCCCTATAATACAGTTTGAGATCTGGGAGTGTGATGCCTCTGGTTCTGTTCTTTTTTCTCAAGATTGTTTTGGCAGTTCTAGGTCTTTTCTGGTTCCAGATAAACATTTGTAGCATTTTTCTATTCTCCTATAAAATGTGCTTGGGATCTTGATGGGGATAGCATTAAATTTGTAGATGGCTATGGGTAATATATTCATTTTGATGATGTTATTTCTTCCAACCCATGAACATGGAATATCTTTCCACTTCTTTGTGTCTTTTTTAATTTCTTTGAGTAGTG
Source organism: Erinaceus europaeus (assembly GCF_950295315.1). NCBI lineage: Eukaryota > Metazoa > Chordata > Mammalia > Eulipotyphla > Erinaceidae > Erinaceus > Erinaceus europaeus. The sequence goes on from NC_080170.1 coordinate 38,071,627, forward strand.
ACTCATAATTTTCAGTATACAAGTCTTTCACTTCTTGGCTAGGTTTACTCCTAGATATTTTATTGTTTTTGTTGCTATAGTAAAAGGAACTGATTTCTGGATTTCAATTTCTTCTAACTTAGTGTTTGCATAGAGTAATGCCACTGACTTATGAATGTTAATTTTATAGCCTGACACCTTACTGTATTGCCTGATGATTTCCAAAAGCTTCTTGCTGGATTCCTTAGGTTTTTCCATGTATACTATCATGTCATCTGCAGATAAGGACAGTTTGACTTCTTCTCTTCCAATCTGTATGCCTTTAATTCCTTGCTCCTGCCTGATTGCTATGGCAAGAACTTCCAACACTATGTTGAATAGTAATGGTGATAGTGGGCAGCCCTGTCTAGTACCTGATCTGAGGGGAAATGCTTCCAGTTTTTCACCATTGAATATGATGTTGGCTGTAGGTTTGCTATATATAGACTCCACTATCTTCAGGAATTTTCCATCTATTCCCATTTTTTGTAGTGTTTTGATCATAAAGGGATGTTGTATTGTGTCAAAGGCTTTCTCTGCATCTATTGATATGACCATGTGGTTTTTGGTCTTGCTTTTTTTCATGTGGTGGATCACATTGATTGATTTATGTATATTAAATCAACCTTGCATGCCTGGGATAAACCCCACTTGGTCATGATGAACAATCTTTTTGATATACTGCTGTATCCGGTTGGCTAGAATTTTGTTCAATATTTTACCATCTATGTTTATCAGAGATATTGGTCTGTAGTTTTCTTTTTTGGTTGTGCCCATGTCTGCTTTTGGTATCAGGGTGATGTTGGCTTCATAGAAGCTGGCAGGGAGTATTCCAGTGTCTTCAATATTCTGGAAGACTTTAAAAAGTAGAGGTATTAGTTCTTCTTTGAAGGTTTTGTAGAATTCATTTGTAAAACCATCTGGTCCAAGACTTTTATTTTTGGGAAAATTTTTTATAACTGTTTCAATTTCATTAGCTGTGATGGGCCTGTTCATGTTATCTACTTCCTCTTTACTTAGTTTTGGAAGTTGGTAGGTATCTAGGAAATCATCCATTTCTTCCAGGTTCTCTAGCTTGGTGGCATATAGTTGTTCATAGAAGCCTCGCGTGATATGTTGAATTTCTGCGGTGTCTGTTGTGATATCTCCTCTTTCATTTAGTATCCAATTTATTTGGGTCTTCTCCCTTTTTTGTTTTGTGAGTCTGACTAAAGGTTTGTCGATTTTGTTTATTCTTTCGAAGAACCAACATTTACTTTCATTGATCTTTTGTTTGGTTTTCCTATTCTCAATGTTATTTATTTCTGCCCTAACTTTAGTGATTTCTGTCCTTCTGGTTGCTTTAGGATTCCTTTGTTGTTCTTCTTCTAGGTCTTTAAGATGTGCAATCAGGCTGTTTATCTGTGCTTTTTCTTGTTTCCTAATGTGTGCTTGTATAGCTATGAACTTCCCTCTTAGGACTGCTTTAGCTGTGTCCCAAATATTTTGATAGATTGCGTCTTCATTTTCATTGAATTCTTGAAACATTTTGATTTCTTCCTTGATTTCCTCTTTGACCCAGAAGTTGTTAAGAAGTGTACTGTTGAGCTTCCATATTTTGAGACTGTTACTAATCTTTTGTTGATTGTTAAGTATTAGTTTAATTCCACTGTGGTATAAGAAGATGCTTGGGATGTTTTCAGTGCTCTTGAATTTTCTGATGCTGTCTTTGAGGCCTAACATATGGTCTATCCTTGAGAATGACCCATGTGGATTTGAGTAAAATGTGTATTCCAGTTTCTTGGGATGAATGACTCTGAAAATGTCCAATAGTTCTTGTTTATATAGCTCTTCATTTAGCTCCCTTATGTCTTTATTGATTTTCTGCCTGGATGATCTGTCAAGTTGAGAGAGTGGGGTGTTGAAGTCCCCTACTATGATTGTGTTACTGTTAATATATTGCTGTAGCTCTTTCAGTAGAAGTTTGATGTATTTAGATGGCTTCTCATTGGGTGCATAGATGTTAATAATTGTTAAGTCCTCTTGATTGACTGATCCTCTGAGCATTAAGTAGTGTCCATTCCTATCTTTTTTAATCTTATATATTTTAAAGTCTATCATGTCAGATATGAGAATAGCTGTTCCTGCCCTTTTTTGTGTGCCATTGGCTTGTATGATAGTTTTCCATCCTTTCACTTTAAGTCTGTGTTTGTCTTGTTGAGTTAGGTGGATTTCCTGTAGACAACATATTGTTGGGTTGTGTTTTCTGATCCATCTTCCTACTCTGTGTCTTTTAATAGGTGAATTCAGGCCATTGACATTTATTGATATCAAAGATTGAAGATATTTTAACGCCATTCTTGTAGAGTTTTAGAGTGTTTTGATATATGTCCTATTTGTGGTGGTCTGGTTGTTTATAGGAGACCTTTCAGAACTTCTTTCAGGGCAGGCTTGGTGATGGTTGCTTCCTTCAACTGTTGCTTGTCTGAGGAGGTTTTGATGCTTCCATCTAGTCTGAATGACAGTCTAGCAGGATATAGTATTCTTGGTTGAAAGCCTTTCTCATTGAGCACTCGATAGATATCTTGCCATTCTCTTCTGGCCTGTAGTATTTGTATGGAGAAGTCTTCTGCTAATCTTATGGGTTTTCCTTTGTAGGTGACTCTGTTTTTCTCTTGCAGCCTTGAGGATCCTTTCTTTATCCTTATTCCTTTCCATTCTAAGTATGACATGTCTTGGTGTCTTTAGGTCTGGGTTAATTCTGTTTGGGACCCTCTGGGCTTCTTGAATCTTTATGTCTTTGATGTTGTCTAGACTAGAGAAATTTTCAGCTATTATGGCCTGGAGAATGCTTTCTTCCTCTCCTTCTCTTTTTCCTCTGGTAAGCCAATAATGTGTATAGTGTTTCTTTTGCAGTCATCCCATAGGACTCTGTTGTTGTTTTCAGCATCTCTTAATCTCTTTTTGAGATCTCTTACTTCTTTTTTAGTTGTCTCTAATTCATCCTCAATCTTGCTAATTCTGTCTTCAGCCTCATAGATTCTATTCACTCTGCCCTCTACTGCTTTCTGGAGTTCATCTATTTTGTTGCCCTGCTCTGATACTGTTTTAGCTTGTTCAGCTAGTTGCATTCTTAGCTAGCTATTTCAGCTTTCAGCTCTCTAATAACCATGAGATAATTAGAATTTTCTTCCATATTCTCATTTGTTGTTCCTGCATTTCTGATTACAATTTTTTCAAATTCTTTACTCACTCCTGTTATTATTTCCTTAGCTAATGTTTGGATGTTGAACTAATTTTGTGCTTCACCCTCTGGAGGACTTTTAGCTGGACTCTTGTCCTGGTTCGAGTCTCAAATATTTTTTCTTGTTGTTTTAACCATTTTATGTATTATGTTATGAGTTCCCTTTATCAGTACTTTTCAAATTATTGATCACTATTGCCTGGATTGACTTGTGTCTAAGTAAGTTAATTAAAGGGTTTACAGTGGTGGAAGTTAACAGTTTTTTCAATCCCTGAGTTGGAGCTCAGTGGTTTAAAAGCCTCTTTCTCTTCTTTTTTTTTTTCCTTCCCTGTAGGCTATGGGAGCCTGAAGGCTTTTGAACTATCAATAGGCTTCTTAGCTTAATCACTGACTCCTGACCAAGAGATAAAGTAGGGTATGGCAGAGATAATCCTGTGGTTATTCAAAGAGACTTTCACAGCCCCTCAGCTATGCCACCGAGGTATAGGTCTTCTGAGTTTCCTGGTTAGATCTCTGTCCCCTGGTGTCCCTTCCTGTCGCTGCTTCAGATTCTGAGGGTAGTAGCAATGGAGACTCTGAGTTGCACTTGGTGAGTCTCTGGGGAGTCCTCTCCTCCCTTAAACTGTCCCCTTGTTGGTGGAGCAGACTGGAGGTGGTGTCTCAACTGATAAACTGCTGAACTGTTAGCAGTCACTTAATCTCTCCTTAGGCTCCTCTCTCCTCTCTGTCACCAGACACATGTGTTTGTACTCATGAGTGATTTACTGGGTTGCTGTGGTCATTCTAGTCCTGTCTTGTTTCGGTCCCGGGTGGTCTCCTTTGGTATTCCTAGTTCATCCATGAGAGGAAAGGAGTGGAAAGGAGAGGAGAGGAGAGGAGAGGAGAGGAGAGGAGAGGAGAGGAGAGGAGAGGAGAGGAGAGGAGAGAAAGCGATCTGCTGCTCGTAGCTCCGCCTCTGGAAGTTGAATCGAGAAGAACTAATACCTCTAATTTTAAAAGTCTTCCAGAAAACTGAAGACACTGGAATACTTCCTTCCAGCTTCTATAAATCCAACACCACCCTGATAACAAAAGTAGACAGGGGCACAACCAAAAAAGAAAACTACAGACCAATATCTCTGATGAACATAGATGCTAGAATATTGAATAAAATTCTAGCCAACTGGATACAGCAGAATATTAAAAAGATTGTTCATCATGACCAAGTGGGGTTTATCCCAGGCATGCAAGGGTGGTTTAATATACATAAATCAACCAACGTGATTCACCACATCAATAAAAGCAAGACCAAAAACCACATGGTGATATCAATAGATGCAGAGAAAGCCTTTGACAAAATGCAACATCCCTTTATGATCAAAACACTACAAAAATGGGAATAGATGACAAATTTCTCAAGATAGTGGAGTCTATATGTAGCAAATCTACAGCCAACATAACATTCAATGGTAAAAAAACTTGAAGCATTTCCCCTCAGATCAGGAACTAGACAGGGCTGCCCACTATCACCATTACTATTCAACATTGTGTTGGAAATTATTGCCATAGCAATCAGGCAGGAGCAAGAAATTAAAGGGATACAGATTGAAAGAGAAGTCAAACTCTCCCTATTTGCAGAAGACATGATAGTATACATAGAAAAATATACGGAATCCAGAAAGAAGCTTTTGGAAATCATTAGGCAATACAGTAAGGTATCAGGCTACAAAATTAACATTAAAAAGTCAGGGGCATTCCCCTATGCAAACACTAAGCTAGAAGAAATTGAAATCCAGAAATCAATTTCTTTTACTATAGCAACAAAAACAATAAAATATCTAGTAATAAGCCTAACCAAAGAAGTGAAAGACTTCCGTACTGAAAATTATGATTCATTACTCAAGGAAATTGAATAAGACAGAGAGAATTGGAAAGATATTCCATGTTCATGGGTTGGAATAATTAACATAATCAAAATGATATACTACCCAGAGCCATATACACATTTAATGCTATCCCCATCAAGATCCCTACCACAATTTTTAGGAGAATAAAACAAATTTTATAAATGTTTATCTGGAACCAGAAAAGACCTAGAATTGCCAAAACAATCTTGAAAAGAAAGAACAGTACAGTAGGCATCACACTCCCAGATCTCAGCTTGTATTATAGGGCTGTAGTCATCAAAACTGCTTGGTACTGGAACATGAATATTCACACTGACCAGTGGAATAGAATTGAGAGCCCAGAAGTAAGCCCCCACACCTATGGACATCTAATCTTTGACAAAGGTGCCTAGACTATTAAATGGTGAAAGCAGAGTCTCTTCAACAAATGGTGTTGGAAACAATGGGTTGAAACATGCAGAAGAATGAAACTGAACCACTATATTTCACCAAATACAAAAGAAAATTCCAAGTGGATCAAGGACTTGGATGTTAGACCACAAACTATCAGATACTTAGGGGAAAATATTGGCAGAACTCTTTTACAGATAAATTTTAAAGACATCTTCAATGAAACAAATCCAATTACAAAGAAGACTAAGGCAAGCATAAACCTATGGGACTACATCAAATTAAAAAGCTTCTTCACAGCAAAAGAAATCACTACCCAAACCAAGAGACCCCTCACTGAATGGGAGAAGATCTTTACATGCCATACATCAGACAAAAGGCTAATAATCACATTATATAAAGAGCTTGCCAAACTCAACAACAAGTAAACAAATAACACTATCCAAAAATGGGGGGAGGACATAAAATGTTCACCACAGAAGAGATGCAAAACGCCAAGAAACACATGAAAAATGCTCCATGTCTCTGATTGTCAGAGAAATGCAAATGAAGACATCAATGAGATACCACTTCACTCCTGTGAGTACGTCATACATCAGAGAAATTAACAGCAGCAAAAGCTGGAGAGGTTGTGGGGTCAAAGGAACCCTCCTGCACTGCTGGTGGGAATGTAAATTGGTCCAACCTCTGTGAAGAACAGTCTGGAGAACTCTCAGAAGGCTAGAAATGGACCTACCCTATGACCCTGCAATTCCTCTCCTGGGGATATATCCTAAGGAACCAAACACACACATACAAAGAGAATATGCACACATATGGTCTTAGCAGCACAATTTGTAATAGCCAAAACCTGGAAGCAACCGAGGTGTCCAACAACAGACTAGTGGCCGAGCAAGTCGTGGTATATATACACAATGGAATACTACTCAGCTATAATAAAAAATGGTGACTTCACTGTTTCCTGCTGATCTTGGGTGGACCTTGAAAATTTCATGTTAAGTGAAATAAGTCAGAAACAGAAGAATGAATATGGGATGATCTCTCTCTCAGGCAGAAGTGGAAAAACAAGATTAGAAAAGAAAACACAAGTAGAACCTGAAGTGGAATTGGTGTATCGCACCAAAGTAAAAGACTCTGAGGTGGGGGTGGGGGGAGACTACAGATCCAAGAAGGATGACAGAGGACCTAGTGGGGGTTGTATTGTTATATGGAAAACTGAGAAATGTTATGCATGTACAAAGTATTGTATTTACTGTAGAATGCAAAACATTAATTCCCCAGTAAATAAATTTAAAAAAAATGGAAGAGAAAGCAGGACCATAGAAAAAATGGTCAAAAATATGTAGAGATAGATAGATGGTTACCAAAATAATAGTCAACCCATATCTGTGATCTGGGGAGATGTACTGCTGTTTCCAATGGGGACACAGAACTCTGGTAGTGGAATGGTTTGGAATTTTACTCTGGTTATCTTGTAATTTTGCAAATCAATATTAAGTCCGAAAAAAATTTAAAAAGAACTGCCTATGTTCTGCAGTCCCACATTTGGGAATTTATCCTTTTTAAAAAAATTAAAACAATAAAGATGTCCTTGAGGTGTAGGTGGGAAACTGTTTTACCAACGTTTTCCTCTAAGTATTTGATTGTTTCTGGTCTGACATCCAGGTCTTTGATCCATTTGGAGTTGATTTTTGTATCTGGTGAAATAAAGTGGTTCAGTTTCATTCTTCTACATGTTACAACCCGGTTTTCCCAGCACCATTTATTGAAGAGAGCCTCCGTCTTCCATTTAATCCTTTGGGCCCCCTTATCAAAGATTAGATGTCCATAGGTGTGGGGATTTATTTCTGGGATTTCAATTCTGTTCCACTGGTCTGTGTGCCTATTTTTGTTCCAGTACCATGCTGTTTTGATGATGATGGCTTTATAATATAGTTTAAGGTCTGGGAGTGTGATGCCTCCATTTCTGTTTCATTTCCTTAAGATGGTTTTGGCAATTCTAGGTGTTTTCAGGTTCCAGATAAATGATGGTAGTGTTTGTTCTATTCTCTTAAAGAAGCTTGGTGGAACTTTGATGGGTATTGCATTAAATTTGTATATGGCTCTGGGGAGAATATTCATTTTGATGATATTTATTCTTCCAATCCATGAGCATGGGATATCTTTCCATTTCTTGGTATCAGTTTCTATTTCCTTGAGTAGCGACTCATAGTTTTCAGTATACAAGTCTTTCACTTCTTTGGCCAACTTTATTCCTAGGTATTTGATTGATTTTGCTGAAACAGTAAATGGGAGTGATTTGTCTTCTTCTTCAGATTTAGTCCCTTGGATAGGGCCCAATTTCCCATATGCCTCTCCCAATCCATATTAAATAATATTGCACCTGCCGATCACAACCTAATCAACGCAACGATTGCCACCTTACCATGCTTCACTTCATACTCTGTCCAGAGACTTTACGTGTGGAATGACAACCCTTCAGCTTCATTACTCGGGTAAGACCTTTCCTTTCACAGTATACTCTAATTCCATCTCAGGTGGTTCACTTTCTAACAAAGTCCCAAAACCTATGTATACACCAGTTTCTGTGAGAGAGAGCATATGTTCACATGTATCCATAAACTACTGCAAAATATATACCTGAAAGCAGAAGTCCACTAGAATTTGCAGTGAGTATCCCCCTAACACTTCCTCTCCACTATTCCAAGCTTTGGGTCCATGATTGCTCAACAGTTTGTTTGGCTTTGTATGTTAACTCTCTTTTCAGTCACCAGGTTCGAGATGTCATCAGGATGCCGGCCAGGCTTCCCTGGACTGAAGACCCCACCAATGTGTCCTGGAGCTCTGCTTACCCAGAGACCCACCCTACTAGGGAAAGAGAGAGGCAGAATGGGAGTATGGACTGACCAGTCAATGCCCATGTTCAGCGGGGAAGCAATTACAGAAGCCAGACCTTCCACCTTCTACAACCCACAATGACCCTGGGTCCATGCTCCCAGAGGGATAGAGAGTGGGTAAGCTATCAGGGGAGGGGGTGGGATATGGAGATTGGGTGGTGGGAATTGTGTGGAGTTGTACCCCTCCTACCCTATGGTTTTGTTAATTAATCCTTTCTTAAATAAAAAAAATTAAAACAATAATTTTAAAAGGATATATTCATGTTCATTGCAGCATTGCTTACAATTGTAGAGACATGTAAGCCACCTAAGAATTCATAAGTGGGTGACAGATTATGTATTTCATATATTACACCATGTGATTTTGACATAAAAATGATGACATATTGCTATGTGTGATGACATCGATGAAACTTGAAGGCAATCTGATCAGTGCAATAAATCATGTGAAGAAAGATAATTGGGACTAGGCAACAGTACACTGGGTTAAGTGCACATAGTACTAAGTACAAGGACCCGCTCAAGGATCCTGGTTGGAGGGACCCCACACACACAACCGGGCTCCCCACTTGCAGGGAGTCACTTCACAAGTGGTGAAGCAGGTCTGCAGGTGTCTATCTCTCTCTTCCCCTTTCTATCTTACCCTCCCCTTTCAATTTCTCTCTGTTGTAGCCAAAAAAAGAATGGAAAAAATGGCCTCCAGGAGCAGTGTATTCATAGTGCAGGAACTGAACCCCAGTGGTAAGTGGTAACCCTGGATGCAAAAAATAATAATAATAAATGATTGTTTTCATTCATTTATGTTGTGGTAAAACCCTATACATACCTTATTAACATAATCTTACATTCAAAATAGAACCAGATTAAAAATGAGAGATGTGATTAATAATAGTGAATATAAACTGGAATTTTTTACTAACTAGGAATTATAATCTAACCCTAATTATAATTTTTTTGTCAATTTCAAATTAACTTTTGGGATTGTTTTGTCAAGATGGAACACTCCATACATCTTAAAAATCTTTATGTGTTTTAATAATTTTATTTTTTTTTGATAAGGACAGAAAAATTGAAAGGGAAGAAGGAGGGGAAGAGGGAGAGAGAACACAAGATACCTGCAGCACTGCTTCACCACTCATGAAGCTTCCCCACTGCAGGTGGGTTCTGCGGGCTTGAACCCTGGTCCTTACTCATGGTAACATGCACACACTACTGTTGAGATCAGGGAATAAGTAGGGAGAGCCTTTGCTGCACGATGTTCACACACATGGGGAATGGGAATTAGGGCACAAGAATATTTCGCACATGGCAAGTGTAGACTAGAGCGCAAAAGATACACACTGTGGGAGGCGTTTTGGTAAGGTGACTATTTCACCCTGCAATTTCAGCAGATCAGTGGGAATCTGGCCCAGGTGTGATGTATGTAGATTTACAGAGGAGGGGACATTGTTAGCTCAGTGCACCACCACTTGGCCCCCAACATTTGTCAGAAGTAAGCATAGCAAGGTCAGTGACTTTGTTAGCCGAGAGCTCAGCTGACACATGGTATTCATCTTCAACCTAGAATGGAAGAACAAGACTTCAGAAGGTACAAATCTTCCAGTCACCTCACGGTTTAAAAATAAAACATGCAGCTTCTACTAGACCAGTTCTAAGGTACACACTACCCCACCGGCAGCCACTTCCCGCTCACACTTCAATGCCTAGAAGAAAGCACACCTGCAGATGTAACCCTTTTAAATGGTCCGTGAGTCGATCTTACTGAAAAGATTGACTTTCCTTAATAAGCAGGAAAGGTTCCAACTAAGAGTAAAAGCATTTTGATAACAAAGAAGACTGTCTTAGAGTAATGCCACAGAGAAAGCAGCACCAGCCTGCCCTTCTCAGGACAAGGACCACTAGTCTCAGCTCTAGTGTTAGTCCCATTAACCTGCCCAGTCATTTACCTGCAGCTGTTTCTTCTGTCTCACACCTACAGAGCCCTCCAGGGGGCACAGGAACTCTATGCACCAGTGGACCTGAGCCATGTTCATAATCCATAGCCTAATATTAGAGCAAAAATTCAGAAGGCTGAAAAATTAACTCCAATGCCACACATCAAAACCCAAATTTCTTTTCTCTTTTATTAGCTATTCAACAATGATTGACAAGGCTGAGGGACAAGTCCACACAATCCCCACCAACAGAATTCCATATCCTATACCCTCCATTGGAACTTTCCCCACTCTTTATCCCTCTGGGAAAAGTACAATTTTTTCTAACCTGCAAAGATAGAGGAAGGATCCAGAGGGGAGAAAATTTACCAAGGTCAATCAAGGATACCTTAGTACCCAATTAAAATCCCCTAGGAAACACCTTTCTTTCTGAGTTTTGCATATTTTCTTTGACTCTAGTGTATTTTTTTTCTTTATTGGGGATTAATGATTTACAGTAAACAGTAAAATAGAGTAGTTTGTACATGTATAACATCTTAGTTTTCCAAAAAACAATACAACCCCCTCTAGATCCTCCTCTGTCATCATGAACTCTCTCCCACTCCCACCCCCACCCCCACCCCAGACTCTTACTTCAGTGCAATACACCAAACCCAATCCAAGTTCTGTTTTGCGTTTTCTTATATTCCATCATCTTTTTTTTTATTAGTGGTTTAATAATGATAGACAAGATTGTGGGATAAGAGGGGTACAATTCCATACAATTCCACCAGAGTGCCATATCTCATCCTCTCCATTGGAAGGCTCCCTGTTCTTTATCCCTCTGGGAGTATGGACCAAAGATCTCTATGGGATGCAGAAGGTGAAAGGTCTGGCTTCTATAAATGCTTCCCTACTGGACATGGGACAATTAAAGAGAAAAGCAAAACAAAACTAATTTTTCCACGTCATTTTTTTTTCTTCAGTTCCTTGAAGACCTCAACAAAATTATTTGCTAGAGTATGGCAATAAAAACTGGTATATCTGCCCCTGATGGTAAAGATGAGTGGTTCTCCACAATTGCTTGTTTGCAAATCTTCCTCCTCTCTTGAATTTCCTCAGGAAAAGAAATTTCTGGCTCCTTCCTTTGGCACAAGGTAGCCCATTACTCTTCTGATAAGAACCTCAGGGTGGGGGAGACAGCATAATGGTTCTGCAAATTACTTTCATGCCTGAATCTCAGCAGTCACAGTTTCAGTCCCCGTGTACCACCATAAACCAGAGCTGAGCAGTGTTTTAATAAAAAAATTTAAAAAAGGAAAGAAAGAAAGAAAGAAAAAACGAGGAAAGAGAATATTGGTTCCATGAAGAACTTACTTTCTTGAACTGTAAGGCCTAAAATATCTGAGATCTACAATGTGGGCTAGATTAAGAAAATCAGGAAAGGGAGAGCCTTTGTTATGGGAAAAGAAGGAATTTAAAAAGAAAAGTTTCTTGAGGTCACCTCTCCTATATACCAGACACAAAAATACCTCAAGGCAAGAGACGTGGGGAGGATATAAATCAAGCTTAACTGTTACCATTGTGTGATGATTCCTTTTTATTTTTTTATTAGTGATTTAATAATGATTGACAAGATTGTAGGATAAGAGGGGTAAAATTCCATATAATTCCACCACCAGAGTTCTGTATCCCATCCCCTTCACTGGATGCTTTCCTATTTATCCTTCTGGTAGTATGGACCAAAGATTTTTATAGGGTTCAGAAGGTGGAATGTCTGGCTTCCGTAATAACTTCTCCATTGGACATGGGCATTATCAATCCATACTCGTAGCCTATTTTTATCTTTCCCTAGTGGGGTAGGGCTCTAAAATCCAAATTTCTAAGTGTATTTACCAGACCACTAGTAGTGTAGCTCTGTTTCCTTTCTTTTTTAACATCTTTTTTTAAAACTATTTACTTATTTATTATTTTAGAGAGACAGAAATTGAGTGGGGAGGGGGAGATAGGGGAAAAGAGAGATATCTGTAGCACTACTTCATCACTTGTGTAGCTATTCTCCTGTAGGTGGGGACCAAGGTCTTGAACCTGAATCCTTGTGCACTGTAATGCATGCACTTAGCCAGCTGTATCCTCACCTGCCCCCCTTTACAAAATTTTTATATCTTTATTTATTTATTGGATAGAGAAAGTCAGAAACTGAGAGGGAAGAATGAGATAGAAAGGAGAGATGCCTAAAGCACTTATTCACCGCTCACAAAGCTTTCCCCATGCAGGTAGAGATGGGGGTCTTGAATCTGGGTCTTTGTGTATTATAAAATGTGCACTCAACCAGGTGTGCCACTGCACTGCCCCAGCTGTTTTCTTGGCATATACCTCTATGTTGAACTCTCCATGGGGAGGCCTCTTCCCAGGCACAAACTCCTAGCTTACCCGCTCTGTTGCACACCAGATGCAGGGGTCCAGAAGAATGTTCCAGGACAGTAGGAATGAGCCTGCAGGACCGACTCATTGCCCAGTGCTAGTGCCGCAGCAAGAGATGACCCGGGGAATGCTTCATGAATAATCCGTTTATTGAACAGCAAAGCAGGGTTTATAAGGGGTCACAGGAGGAAGTGACATGTGTATACCATATATGGTAGGGAAGCAAAGGGTCTGGGGAGGGTCAGGACTTTTCCAATAATTGTTGAGCAAAAGGTTTAATCGTCTAAAGGAACAAGGAAGCAAAGTTACCAGTAACCAGCAGCCAGAGGGGGTCCTGAGGGCAGAGAGAAGATAGATCAGATATGATCAAAGGAATGGAATGGGTTTGATTTCTGGATGTAGTCTCAAAGAACCTGAGACTCTTGGTCATGTTCACTCATTTGGAGCATTGGACCCAAGGGGAAAAAAGTAAAACTGCAATTCAAATGATCTGAAGAGGGGACCTTGTTGAAACATTCTCTTGTACAGAAAACACTGAACACACCTCTGAGTTCTTTTTATTTATTTATTTATTTTCCTTTCCTTTATTTATTTATTTTCCTTTCCTTTATTGGGGGATTAATATTTTACAGTTGACAGTAAATACAATACTTTGTACATGCATAACATTTCTCAGTTTTCCACATAACAATACAACCACCACTAGGTCCTCTGTCATCCTTTCCCAAAATCTGTACTCATCCCCCAACCTACCCACCCCAGTCTTTTCCTGTGGTGCAACACAACAACTCCACTCCAAGTTCTGCTTAGTGTTTGTTTTCTTTTCTGATCTTGTTTTTCAACTTCTGCTGGTGAGTGAGATCATTCCATATTCATCCTTCTGTTTCTGACTTATTTCACTTAGCATGATTTCTTCAAGCTCCATCTAAGATGGGCGGAAAATGGAGAAATCAGCATTTTTAATAGCTGAGTGGTAGTCCATTGTATATACCGTAACATGCCCAGCCACTCATCTGTTGTTGGACACCTGGGTTGCTTCCAGGGTTTGGCTATTACAAATTGTGCTGCTATGAACATGGGTATACACAAATCTTTTTGGATGGGTGTGTCGGGTGCCTTAGGATATATCCCCAGAAGAAATGCAGGATCATAGGGTAGGTCCATTTCTAACCTGAGAGCTCTCCAGACTGCTCTCCACAGGGGTTGGGTCAATTTACAGGCCCACCAGCAGTGCGGGGGAGGTTCCTTTGTCCCCAGAACCTCTCCAACATTTGTTGCTGTTAATTTTTCTGATGTATATCATTCTCACAGGTGTGAAGTGGTATCTCATTGTTTTTATGCCTCTGAGTTCTTTTATTTTTAAGATTTTTTAAATATTTATTCTTTTTTGCTGCCCTTGTTTTATTGTTGTAGTTATTTTTGTTATTCATGTCGTCGTTGTTGGATAGGACAGAAAGAAGTGTAGAGAGGAGGGGAAGACAGAGAGAGGGACACCTGCAGGCTTGTTATCTCCTAGCAGACGCTGCAGCACCTATGGTTGAATTACCCAGGCATGGCCATGCAGGACCTCAAACACAAGGTAAAGGCAATGGTGGTATCTGTGGCTCCAAGATTAAGCTGTGCAGCAGTGCTTAACTCCGGGAGCAAGTTTTCTGGGTGACCTGGCAAACCATGGATGGGGTGATGAAAATTAGGGTGGCAGAGTTGCTGGACGTTAGTGTGGGTCCAGAGAATGGGAAAGAATAAAGGGAATGGTATGCTAAAATGTCACCATAGTTTTTGGTCAGAGTATGGGTGTCTTCTGGAGGCCAGAATGAATTTTGGTCTGAGTCTCTCATGGATTCAGGGAGTCACAAAACCAAATCCCTGACTTTTTCTCCAGTTTGGAATACTTACTTGAAATAGAAGTTCTTGGGAATGGGTAGGCTGAATCTCCAGTTTGACACCGCAGGTGGAGTGAGTGTTAGGCAACAAAGATCAAAGGCAGCACCTCCTGACAATAAGCCAATGAAGTATTGCTTTCCCAGAGAACCCTGTGTCAAAGACTTGAATTATGTAGCAATAGTGACTATTAACTTGTCCCCACTGCATGCACCTTTTAGTACAAAAGCTACAGAGGTCACTGGAGAACAAATTTTGCAGGTAGTGACTCCAGTTATAATCCTTTTATTAGATATGGAGCTGACAGTCAGGTATCCTAGGGCATAGCCCTTAAGTAAATCTAACCACTTCCTGTAACTTTTTTTTGTTAGAAACTTACAAACATATACAAGGCAAACAAAGCCCATTTCTTTTTTTTGTCTGGTAAGGATTCGAGAATTGTACTTCAGTTTTACTATTGTTCTCCTGTTGTCTGTCCAAAGGCATCTGCAAAAAAAACTGCTGTCTGGATAACCCACATGGCATATTGCTAGTTCATGTGGTTGGCTAGGGCTGGCTAATAGGTAGTAGCCAGTATCTTAAGACTCATGCCTCACGTGCCAGAGGGCAAGGGTATAAACCATGAGATGTTGAAGGTGTCAACAAGGAGTGGTGACCAGGTTACCCTCAAGGAAAATCTTGGAAGCCAGAGAAGCCCAGGTCCCTTCAGGCAGAAAGTTCACACAGAGACAGTTCTGTCCAGAATGACTAGGGCATCTCACACCATGCAGACCACAAATTTTGGGGCTTTGGATCCATGCACCTAGAAGTTCCAGATCCCTAAAATGGCTCAAAAGGGTACGTACTGCAAATGTGCAACAGGGTAATCAGTGCAGGCGCCACCATGCGAGCTGCTTAACACGGTACTTCGCAGGGACTTCAGCACAGCTGGACTCTCCAGGCCAAACTGAAACCATCTCGCCTTTTGCCATGATTAAGCTCTGTGTGGTCTTAATATTTACCTATGGCCAGGCTTAGAGCCTGACCAAATGACAAAAATGACAAAACCTGCACTGCACTCTGTAAGACTGATCATAATGGAATAAGCAGTACCAGTAATGCAAAATTTTTCAGGAGGCCCCAATAAGAAAAAATGTTTTCCCCTTTATCTACACCACTTCCTTTAGTATTCCCCCTAAAATACAGAGAAGGATTGGTGGTTCTCACAGTGGAGGGGCTGCCTTACATAGCATAATTAATTAAAGTTATGGTACCTGCCTAGATACAATGGGCCTTTTAATCTACCATCTACCACCATGCTCCCACTTCCTTATGCAGGAATAGTACACAAGAACCTAGGTCACATAGTGAACATATACAGAAGATGGATTCCAGCTAGAGAGTTTAAATTTATGGAGAGGCTGGCCACCAGGTCAGCAGCACCTTGGTGCCTTCTCAGTAAGGAACAAAACAAAACTCTTGATCAAATAATGGAACAGATTTTATGAAAAATGGGCTGCTCAATTTGTTTAAGGTCCCTAGAAACGTAACAAGCTTGAACTTTCCATGAACCATTGGCTTCTGATGCATAGGGGCAAGAGAGCGGCATAAACATACAGTAGAATATTAATCTTAATCAATAGGGCATCTGCTTAGCACACAGGTATAGGAATAACAAAAAACATAGAAACTGTGATGTGATCTCTAGGGAGGAAAGTGCCCCTGGAATGTGAATGTTCCACAAAGCAAGAGGTGTTCCCTACCTGTACTGTTCTTACTTGGTGATTTTTGTTTTAATAATCAATACCTTGGTGATTTTTGTTTTAATGATCTAAGCCTTATGAGACTATAAAAATAAAGTTCTGCTTAAGTATGACAGAGATGTTTGCTTGAGCTTGATTCAGCATCAACTCACTTGTCTCCATTCTTCTCCGACGCTCCTCCTCCTCCAGGTTACCCTAATAACCTGCTGGGGCTGACCCCCGGCAGGTAATCTGTCCCAGAAGTCTAGAAAGAGGGTGAGATTTTCAGAGTCCAGACAACAAGAATTGGGTGTTGAGGAGCAATTTAATTTCAAAAGGCAACCTACCCAGGAGTTCTTGACCCCTGATGCACACATATTCTGATACCTACCTTCATATTCCAGTCCCTTACTCTTCCCACTGCCTGGATGGTTCCACATTCTTGAATTCAAGTAAATGGATGAATAGAAATGTACTTTTTAAACTTACATTTTTTGAGAAGCCAAAGCACCTCAGCTCTGGCATAAAGTAGTACCAGGGACTAACTCTGAAACCTCTGACATGCAAGTTCTACTCTTGCGTAATGTAGTTCTGGGGAAAGGACCTAGGGCCTTTGCATGCAAGATACTACTAAGCCACCTCCAAACCCCATTTTTATTTTACATGTTTTTGAGGAGGAGAAATACCAAAACACTACCCCACCATTCATGGTGCCCAATCAAATCCAGGACCTGGTATACACACACAAAAAAAGTATACACTCCACCTACTAAGCCACTTCCAGGGCCTCCGTTTTAAACAAATTCTAAAGAATATTAGCTACAGTACTGGAAATCGTCTGTTAAAGAACTGCTTTATTAACACAAAGTTAGTTAGACACACACAAACCACAAAGTATTAAGTTTAAATAGGTCAGTCATAGGAAACAGGTGGCAATTCAACATCCAGGGCTGACAGAATGCTTGAAGGAGACTGGAACGTATCTGGAAAACAAGGATTTCTTTTCAGATTTCTGCCAACTCTAGAGTCATTGTCCATCTCAGCACATCTACAGGTTTGTCATTTTTAATATAAAATTCTTGGTTTACTCTTTAATCAACCACTCTCCCCATCCTACCTATAAACACTTGTTGAAAACTTGGCTGAGAACCAAGATATTCTGGATTACAGGAGTGTAATTGCTAGGTTATGGCATCAGAATGAACAGAATGTACACTGTTATGCTTTCCAACACCTATCTGAGTGAACTTAAACTTGTCTTCCACACTAAGAAGTTTTCATCCCAACAATAGCCCTGGTGGCGATAAAAATAAGCACCACCATCAGGTAGAGCTGAGCCGTGTGCTCTGGGCAAGTGTGTGCGCTTCACAAGCAGCGTGCAGGGCTGCAGGTGTCAGTCTCCCCTCTCCTCTCAGTTTTTCTGTCCTGTCAACAAATAAGATTAGAGGCAAACGGGGCAGATGCCAGAGATGAGCAGAGCCTCCGGCTCCTCCCTCCTTGGTTCTCTCCTGGAAATAACTTTGACTTTTTACCTGAGCCCTTCTCAGCTTCGGCTGATGTTGGTGCTGGGGGTTGAACCCGGGAATGTAGACCCTCGTGCATTAAAGTCATTTGCAGAACCACTGAGCTGTACCCCTGGCCCTTAAATAAAAATCTTAAAACAAATAACTTGGGGGTCAGGTACATGCTTTCATGTGTAGGAAGGATCCAGGCTCAAGCCTCAACCTGCAGGGGGGAACCACAAGTGGAGCAGGGCTACAGGCATCTGTCTCCCCCTTCCTTCTTGATTTCTGTCTCTATCCAATAAAGATAATTTTTTTAAAAAGGTGGTTTTTATCCAGGGTCTGGGTGGTGGCACACCTAGTTGAGGGCACACATTACAATGCACAAAGACCATGGTTTGAACTTCTGTCCTGGTCCCTACCTGCTGGGGGAAAGTTTTGCGAGTGGTGAAGCAGTGTTGCAGGTGTCTCTCCCTCTCTACCACCCCTTTCTCTATTTCTGGCTGTCTCTATCCAATAAATAGAGATTAAAAAAAAAATGATTTTAAAGTTTTCATGGGGGGGGGCATGTGGTGATTCGCCCAGTTAAATATATACATACCATGCACGAGCCCCCGCTCCCCACATGCAGAAGGGGGGATGTGAAGCAGGTCTACAAGTGGTGAAGGGAGTCTGCAACTGTCTTATCTTTCTCTCTCTCCCTACCCTTCTAAATATCTGTCCTATCAAGTATAATAGAAAGAAAAAAAAAGTTTTCATCCTATGTTACAGGTGCTTTGATCCTATATCAGCTTCAGATCTGAATTTTCTTGGAATGAGAATTCCCAGAATTATGTTCTGACTCATGACCTAGGAAAGCTATGGGATAGATTTAACTGTGTTTTCTGAAGTCCAGAGTAACATTCAACTCAGATACTAGGAACTAAAAAGACAATACCAGGGGTCAGGCATTTCTCTCTCTTTTTATCTCTCCCCTCCATCCAATTTCTGTCTTATCTTAATTTTTTTTCTTTTTAATTAAAAAGGAAAAATAAGTAGCCACTGGCATGGTAGATTTGTCATGGAGGAAATGAACCCCAACAAAAACCCTGGAAATAATAAGTAAATAATTTTTAAAAAATATCAATGCCAATGAAAAAATTATTTTCATCATTCTGAAATTACCCCTGTACCCTGTAATATGAAGGGTAGAAAAGGATTAAAGCTGAGGCCTTTGGAAACTCAAATCTGTTATTGCAAGATATTCCTGTTCAAGGCAACCACAATTTCAAACTGCATAACTCTAGCCAAATGGTAGTGGAACTGCTGACAAGCAATCATTCTTATTCTTCCCACAGGGCATCCACCCACTCACCAGATTCCCACAGTGGGGTGGGCATCTTCACAGGGGAAGGGGGACCCAGGTTCAGCAGCTTGTCAAGTTCCCTCTCCTCCTCAAGAATCATGAGGGGCACGCCACTCAAGGGCAGCTGTGAAATCTGATGTTCTTCAAGCAGGTCGAAGCTCTCAAAATCTACCACAAAGACAAAACATTTGGTCAGGGCAGTAGTTCTCAGTGTGGTCTGTGGGGAAGGGGGAAAGAGCTGCCAGGGGATCATGAGGTCAAAGCTATTTTCAGAATAGCCAGGAAGACAATTCAGTGGGCTGGTATATGCTTTGTATATGTGAGGCCCCAGGTTTGATCCTAGCATTGAAGTGAACATAATCTGTGTAAGAAAGAGTTTATAGGGGGCTGGGTGGTGGTGCACCTGGTTGAGTGCACAAGTTAACAGTGCACAGGAGCCAGGTTCGAGCCCCTAGTCCCCACCTGCAAGGGGAATGCTTTGCAAGTGAATTAGCGTTGCAGGTATCTGTCTCTCCCTCTCTACCACCCCCTTTCCTCTTGATTTCTGGCTGTCTCTATCCAGTAAATAAAATAAAGATAATAATTTTTTTTTTTTTTTAATTTTAGCCTTGTTCTGAAAGAAGGAAGCTGTGATATCTTTCTTTCTCCCTCTATGTCTATGTGAAAGAAACAGAAAAATCATCCTGGAACAGTAAAATCTCGAAGATGACTAAAAAGAAAAATTGTCCTCTTTTTTGATAGAAGAGTGAAAAGGGGCCACAGCACCAAAATTCCCTTCAATACAGTGAGGGCCAGGCTCAAACTTGAGTCATGCACATGGCAAAACAGCACACAAGCCAAGTGAGCTATTTCACTGGTCCAAAGGAAAACACTGAAAAGCCAATTAAAAAATAAAGGGGGCTGGGCAGTAGCGCGGATTAAGTGCACGTGGCGCAAAGTGCCAAGGACCGACTAAGGTCCCGGTTCCAGCGCCGGGCTCCCCACCTGCAGGTGGATGGCTTCACAGGCGGTGAAGCGGGTCTGCAGGTATCTTTCTCTTCCTCCTCTGTCTTCCCATCCTTTCAACTTCTCTCAGTCCTATCCAACAACAATAATAACGATAAACAAGGGCAACAAAAGGGAAAAAATAGCCTCCAGGAGCAGTGGATTCGTAGCGCTGGCACTGAGCCCCAGCGATAACCCTAAAGGCAAATAATAATAATAATAATAAATAAAATAAAAAACTATTATGGATCTGTGTTTTGATAAGTGAGCCCCATATTCCCTCTGTACTGATGTCAACCCCCTGCTTGTCATGTGATGCTATAATTTTGCAAGCTATTAATCTTCCACCAAGTAAATGTGCCTGTGCAAAGCAGACAAGTTCATCTGTGTTAGTTTGTGATCATGTTATATTCTTATCTACAGTTATATCAAGTTTTAACAACTGAACTGAATTCTAAGAGAAACTCAAGGCTAAAGCACTTTTAGGATGCTAAGGAAATACTGCTGTAGTTATTTATCAGACTTCCATGCCTGAGGTGCAAAAAGTCCCAGGTTCAATCCCTAGCACCACCAGAAGCCAGAGATAAGATATACTCTCTCGTTAAAGTATTTTCCTTAAAACAAAGCATTTTTGCAATGTTGGAAGGTATTACCTAGAGGATTAAAGGGAAAGAACTTTTCTATTTCTGGATAGGTGTCATCCGAGACAGGGGCAGTGCTCTTTTCTTTAACAGTCTTCTCCGTTAACTATAGCAACACAAGAAAAGATGGATTAGTGAGAGTAAAGCCCAGAACGAATTAGTGTAATAGATTAGAGTTTAACCAGGCCATCTTACTGATTCATCACACTTTAAAATCTGCCACTTCAGGAACTTCTAAGATGCATTAATCCTCAGTGTTGAGGGTTACATACAGATGTAATTCAAGAAATAAATTAAGCAGCACAGTTCAAAAGTTAAGTCTAATTAAATATGAGCACCTGTCAGCTGAAACCATCAATAATGCAGAACCAGGGCTTCAGAAAGGGGGCTCATCATTTATCAGGTGAGGCCCTGGATCTTATCCCCAAGCTAGTAAAACTCCATAGATAATGAAGTGGTGCTTTCAGAGTGCTATGCCTTTAACCCTCAGTTTAAAAAAGTGAGGAAGAAAGGAAAAAAGTTGGGGACCCACTAGGGTGGTAGCCCATTTATGTAGTGACCCTGATTCCAACCCCAGCACCACATACACAACAACAACAACCAAAAAAAAGATAAGGGCCAAGTGGTGATGCACCTGGTTAAGCACACAGACCCAAGTTCAAGCCTCTGGTCCCCACCTGCAAAAGGAAAGCTTCACGTGCAGTAAAGCAATGCAGCAGGTGTCTATCTCTCTCCCACTCTATCTTCCCCTCCTGTCTAAATTTCTCTGTCTCTATCCAATTAATAATAATGGTCTAGTAGGTGGTGCAGTGGATAAAGCATTGGACTCTCAAGCATGAGCTCTTCAGTCCCAATCCCAGCAGCACATGTACCAGAGTGATGATGATTTCAGTCTATCAAATAAAGTTTTTTTTTTGTTTTTAAAAGTTTGTAGCAGCTGAAGAGCTGACACAGTGCATGAAAGTGTGAAAGTGACAGACTCTCAAACATGAGGTTCTGACTTTAGTTTCCTTCCTCCTCTCTCTCATCAATAAACAAACAGTAAGAAGCAACAAAAGAATCAAAGATTTCAGATTCTTCTTACCCATCCATGTTTGCCAGCCCATTTTGCCTTTTACTCACAAAGAAAGCAAGTAGATCTGTAGAGTTATTTAAAAAATCAAACATGCTGAGTCCCCACCTGCAGGGGGAAAGCTTTGCAAGTGGTGAAGCAGGGCTGCAGGTGTCTCTCTGTCTCTCTCCCTCCTTTATCTCCCCCCACTCTCTTGATTTCTGGCTGTCTCTATTCAATAAATAAAGATAATAAGAAAATAAAATTTATAAAAAGTCAAACATGCTGAGGAGTTTCAAGAATGTCTTTATAACCAACACTTACCTCTTGGGTAGAGAAAATTTTCTGTTTCTGTTTAAGGGGTCTATTAGTCTGTACAGACTTTCCTGTGGTTCTGTTCACAGTTCCCAAAGCCTTTCTTGCAGCTTTGGGTAAGGCTGGCGTAGCATCAAACAGCTTGCCAACATGCGGTATTGAAAGCTGAGATCTCCCATCTAAGGCTTTGGCTGCTGAAGAAAAAAACTCACAATCAATTTACTGAGGCAGAAACATCTGTGCATCTTGACTACAATATATAGTCAAGCTGACTACAAATATAAACTTGGCTATTCTCACCTCCAAAGTCAGCTTCATTACTGACAGTGGCTTGTCCATGGTAAGTCTAAGAGAACTTTTCATTTAGCGTCCTCTAGGTTATTAAACATGAAAAAGGAACCCTAGCAAGCACATTTCAACATCAGTATTCAGGAACCCTCACTGCTGACAAAACATGCTATCATTTAAATCCTTGCCCCAGCTATATGCCACATAACTACATACTACATACATACTACACATGTGTTTTGTGGTGGAGCGCACCCCATATATACTTACAAGGGCCAGACTCCAGCTTCAGTCCATCCTTGGGAGCCAAAGGGGTGTCTAGTTCTCCGTTTTCCTTATCGACATAGATCAGAGTGGCCATTCTGAATCCACTAGGGATGTGAAATGCATATTAGACTTCAGGGGCTAGGTGCTGCCTAGAACTTTCTGCAAAAAAAAAAAAAAAAAAAGACTCCGCAAAAACAGAAGCTAAGGGCCAAGTGCAATAGCTCACCTGGAAGCCCTCTTTCTTTGCCATGCCAGTGAGGACGTAGGTTCAAGCCGGCTCCCAAGGCACTCACTGGGGAAGCTTAGTGCTGAGCTGTTTTTCCCTCTCCCTCCCAGTTCCTATTCATTCTTCTGACCCTGACCAGAGCACTGCTCAGCTCTGGCTTATGGTGGTACCAGGACTAGAGCCTCAGGCATGAAAATATGCTGCATAAAACAGTGCTACCTCCACAGCCTGTTTCTACCTGAAAAAGCTGAGCAAAGGAGCCCCTACTCCAGCTTTTACCCCTTGAAGTCAGCTCAAAGTCTTGGTATTCAAAAGACCTCAAGCTCACTTGGGTACCCTTGGTGGTCCAGACTGGCTGCACCGGGCTTTGGCCCATGAACACAGCGACCAGGGCCTCAGAGCCCCAACCCAGCTACCATGGGCTCCTGCCCACAACTGCCCCAAGTTCCAGCCCCAACAGTCCGACCCCAGACCTCTGGTCCAACCCCCAGAAGCCCGGTCCCAGCCCTTCCCACCTCCTTCCTCACCCTGCAATCACTCAGTCAGAGTCCTAGCCACGCCAGAATCAACAGCCTGATTCAAGCAAAACCCCAGGCCTCCCGCGGCTGCGCCAGGCTCATTTAAACCACAACTTAAACCGCTATTGGCTCATCCGCCCAAGAGGCGGGGCCCCGGAGGCTCGAGGAAATGCCAATGGGAAGAACTAGGCTCCCCGGGCTCCACCCCCAAAGCATTTCCCGGCTAGTTTCCTAGGCAGAAAAGCCTTAAATTGCCATCACATTGACCATGATATCAAGGAGATTCTTTAACGTGCCCCTCCCCCTAACAGAAAAGCGTGAATATGACTTCCAATGACAAGCAACAAATAATCACAATAACAAGATACAGAGGTGGATCTTTTTTTTTTATCTTGAGAAATCTTGGTGGTCAGGTGTTACTTTATTTTTCTAATTTTTCAGTGAGACATTCAAAACAGATGATAAAGCCCAGGGACTCAAGGATGGAAGTCATGTACTCTACCGCAGAGCCACCTCCCCAGTTAAACCCCAGAGCCCTTTTTTTTTTTAAGTCTTTTTTTTTTTTCCCCAGAGCACTGTTGAGCTCTGGCTTATGGTGGTGTGGGGACTTGAACCTGGGATATTGGAGCCTCAGGCATGACAGTCTTTTGCATAACCACTATACTATGCTATCTACCCTCTCCCAGGTCAGCCCTTCTTAACGTAAAAAAATGACATCCAAAAAGTCAAGGTGAACTTGTAATAGAACTATTGTTCTAAATGTCTTCAAGTAATCAATTATTCAGAGTAAACAGTTCAGATCAAATTTTAAAAGGCGGGATCAAACTAGAGGATAGGTATTGTAGTTGTTGAAAAATAATGGAAGAAAATAGATAATGTAATAATCATATTCAAGTAAGCTAAAAAAAATTTATAATCATGTGGGGAAAACAACCCATAGTAGGTCTAAGAAACACTAGTAGAGCTGGATATAAAGTTTGAAGAGGGCTGGGGAGACAGCATAGTGATTATGCAAAAAGTTTTCATGCCTAAGGCTCTGTGGCCCTAGGTTCAATCCCTAGCACAACCATAAACTGGAGCTGAGCAGTGCTCTAGTCTCTTTTTTAAAAATTTATTTATTTTTATATTATAGAACACCATTCCCACCACCAGAGTTCTGAATCTTCAGTCTCCCCACGGCAATCTTTCTCTGTATCTCTCTCATTAAATAAAATACTTTTTTTTTTTTTTTTTTAGTTTGAAGGAGCAATTCAGAAGCTGATGCAATGGACAGTATTGGACTCTCATGCATGAAGTCCAGAGTTCCATCCTCAACATCGCATGTGCCAGAGATGATGCTCAGGTTCTCTCTCTTTTCTCCTTAATAACTAGTTAAATAAATAAATAAGTAAATATTTAAAGAATCAAATTAGAAGAACATGTAGCTAGATGGGTCATCAATATTTGAGTCATTGTCATGCTTCTGATTAAGAGCGAATTGATTATTCCCTAGCTGCAGGACTATCCTCAACATCTCAGGACAGGTTGTTCAATATTATAGCATCACTAACCTTGTTTACAAACAGAATGAAGATAATAATGATGAATACTAACAAATACATTAATTCGTGCCATCTTTAAAATTCTATTAAGTGGGGCCAGGTGGTGGCACAGCCAGTTTAGTGCAGTTATAATGAGCAAGGGCCTGAGTTCAAGGCTCCAGTCCCAAGCTGCAGGGGGAAAGCTTTCGCAGTGGTGATGCAGTGTTTCAGGTGTTTTTTTCTCTATTTACTCTTTCTTTTTCTCCATTCTTCTTCTTCTTCTTCTTCTTCTTCTTCTTCTTCTTCTTCTTCTAGCGTTTGCCCTTCTTCCGTAGCCAGTTAATGGTTTTGAAAGTGACTGGGATCCATGTGGATTCAGTCGGCTAGGAAGGATCGTCAGTTTCCCCAATGAATGGGTACTCACGGGATGCACCAAGGGAAGGTCTATCCAATGCATCCCATTTCTGTCTCTGATAGGTAGTAACATTAAAAGTCTATCATGTAGTAGAACACCTTTTTGGGCTACAGGTTCTTTGTTATTTAGTATTATTATTAAGAATCCTAACTATCTGGGGCCAAGCAGTGGCACACCCAGGGTGCAAGGACCAGGGTTCGAGCCTCTGCTCCCCACCAGCAGTGAGGACACTTCACAAGCAATGAAGCAGGTCGGCAGGTGTGTGTGTGTGTGTGTGTGTGTCTCCATCTCCCACTTCTCAATTTCTGTCCTAACAAATAAAAGTGGAAAAAAAAATAATTACCTTTAAAAAATCTAGGTATTTTATTAATTTATTTTGATGAGACTGCAGAGGGAAAAGATAGCACAGCACTGCTCATCTCTGGCTTATGATAGTGCTGGGAATTGAAACCAGAGCCTCAGTAATGAAAATATTTTGCATAACCATTAAGGTATCTCTCCTGCCCTTCCCAGACCTCTGCTCAGCTCTGGTTTTTGGTGGTGTGGGGTTTGAACCTTGGAAAGCCTCAGGTATGAGAGTCTCTTTGCATAGGGATGGGAAAGGTAATCTATAAAAGAAAAAGCTTTAAGCCGCCCAGGAGGTGGGGCAGTGGGTTGAGTGGGACTCTAAAATGTGAGGTCCCAAATTCAATCGCAGATCATTGTATACTCTGATCCTCTCTTGTGCTCTTATGAGTAAATATTTAAAGACCTATTTTATTTATTATATGAGAGAAAATGGTCTAAAAGCCCCGAAAGACGTCAAGAGCACTCCTTTGGCGCATGTGGCTAGAATGGAACCTCAGGCCTGCAAGGTCGGTGCTCTACAAGGTATTTCCCTCGCTCCTATTCAGATTTTTCACCTTTTTACTAGAACACTGCTCAGCTCTGGTTTATGGTGGTGCGGGGACTGAACCTGGGACTTTGGAGCCTCACGCTAGTCTCTCCGCATAACCACTCTGCTATCTACCCCTGATCTCACACTCACTATATAAAGCTCTACAGAACCGTAAGCGGCGTCTGTTCTCCATACTAATTTTCTTTGCGTCCGAATACCGCGACTCGATAAGAACAAGAGACTTAACAAATCTCTCGACTGTGATGACGCTGGGAAGGTTGTTGCTTTGAGATATCGCGAGAATTGAGTCGAAGGATGGCTAATGCGCATGTGTCGGCCGCCCGGAAGGTCTCGCAGTGACTGACGGGAAAGGACAGAAATCCGGAAGTAAACATTGCCCGATCGATTTCTGTTTTGCTGGGGGTATTGGACGTCAGCTTTGTTGCAGTCGAGGTAAAAAAACAACAACAAAAAACTATTCTGAGGCTTTAAAGGGGCGGGGTATGGCAGTATGCAACACTGACAGTCTGGAAATGTATGAGAATTTCTTGCATGTATCCCTCACGGGAGGTGGGCGGGCTGGTTCTGGACGTCAGCGAATGGCGACTGAGAAGGAAGCCGCCTTCTAGGCCTCAGAATTTTTCTGCCTAGAAAAACCGGGACTAATTCTCCAGTGTTTTTGTTTTTGTTTTAACCAGAGAACTGCTTAGCTTTGGCTAATGGTGGTGCGGGGGGATCGAACCGGGGACTTTGGAGCCTCAGGCATGAGAATCTCTTTGCATAACTATTATGCTATGTACCCACCCAACCCCAGTGTTTTTTCAGGGTAAGAATTTTAAGGAGCCACAGTCTGGTATAATAGCTGCTTGAAGCTCTTGATCGCTTTAAATGTAACTACCTAAAAATTTTTTAATTAGATTTTTAGAAGCATTTCATATTGACTACATATGCAACTGTGTTAATATGTTGGATATAATGGGCTAAATAAAATATTGTAAAGGTAATTTTACCTGTTTTTTTTTTTTAAGATGGCTACTGAACACTTAACTTGACATCTAGCAGTGACATGTTATTTCTCTTGGATGCATCCCGTTGATCTTTTGAAAGAACACTTGGAGTGGCAAAGAATTGATTGGAAGAAACTAGAGGCGACCAATAAGTAAGAAAACGTAATAACTTACCCTGAGATTGGAATTAAGACTATCAGTGAATATATTTGAGTGAATATAAATATAGCAGTCTTTAGTGATGAAATAGCTAAGGGAATTAGCAAGAATATTTATGTAAAACGATTAAAATATCTTCCAGTAAG
Organism: Erinaceus europaeus; assembly: GCF_950295315.1. Lineage (NCBI taxonomy): Eukaryota > Metazoa > Chordata > Mammalia > Eulipotyphla > Erinaceidae > Erinaceus > Erinaceus europaeus. The sequence continues at coordinate 38,099,241 of NC_080170.1, forward strand.
AGAGTAAACAGTGTAGGCAGGGGACCCAGTTGGTACCCCCTAGAGCTCACTTTATCTTTTCTTTTTTTTTTTCTTTCTTTTTTAAGCTCACTTTATCTTGCACTGAGTACCAGCCACTTTGAGACCAGTAAGTGGAGGTGTTGTGAAGTTATTAGAATGTGTGTATCTGATGCTCAGAGAACTAAAGAAATAAATTCTAGAACCAACAGTGATATATTTTGGCTGTTAAATCCTTGGAAATTGATGGATAGGTATTGTTAGGTTGAGCTTTTGATAGTGTCACTGATGGACTGATGTTTTGTTTATGTTAATACATATTTCTTCCTATTTAGGAAGGCTTAATCACCATGGCAGCAACAGCTGTAGATGCAGTTAATGCTGCCCCAGCAGCAGGATCCAAAGAAATGAGTTTAGAGGAGCCAAAGAAGATGACCAGAGAGGACTGGAGAAAGAAGAAGGAATTAGAAGAACAGAGAAAACTGGGGAATGCTCCTGCAGAAGTTGATGAAGAAGGAAAGTAAGTGCTTTGTTTGCATGACTTATTCACTCAGACTAGTTTATCAAGTTCTCATCCTTTCAGTTGACTAATAGCTAACATAAACATTTACATAATTCGTGTTTTTGTTCTAAATTGAATAAAAGTCACATGTGGGGGCCAGGCAGTGGCACATCTGGTTAAGCACACACATTACAGTGTGCAGGGGGGACCTGGGCTCAGCTTCAGGTCCCCACATACTGGGGGAAAGCATCATGAGTGGTTATGCAGGGCTGCAGGTATTTCTATCTTTCCCTTTGTCTCTTTATCCAATAATAAATAAATAAAATTCACATGTGTGATGTTACTAACTAAATAGTATAACAGGACTTATATTGAATAGAAGAGGTCTTTTTGGACCTCACATCTACACAAGTGACTATTTACCAATTTATTAATTTTTCTTTTGGTTAATATTTCCACATCACTAAAGTATGTATCTGTGCCATCGTTTTAGTCAACTCTGGGCATTGTTGATAACATTTAACTTTTTTTTTTTTTAATTTTTTATTTAAGAAAGGATTAGTGAACAAAAACATAAGGTAGAAGGGGTACAACTCCACACAATTCCCACCACCCAATCCCCATAATCCCCCCTCTCCCATGGTAGCTTTCCCATTCTCTAGCCCTCTGGGAGCATGGACCCAGGGTCGTTGAGGGTTGCAGAAGGTAGAAGGTCTGGCTTCTGTAATTGCTTCCCCGCTGAACATGGGCGTTGACTGGTCGGTCCATACCCCCAGTCTGCCTCTCTCTTTCCCTAGTAAGGTGTGTCTCTGGGGAAGCTGAGCTCCAGGACACATTGGTGGGGTCTTCAATCCAGGGAAGCCTGGCCAGCATCCAGGTGGCATCTGGAACCTGGTGATTGGAAAGAGAGTTAACATATGAAGCCAAACAATTTGTTGAGCAATCATGGATCCCAAGCTTGGAATAGTGGAGAGGAAGTGTTAGGGAGGTACTCACTGCAAACTCTAGTGTACTTCTGCTTTCAGGTATATATTTTGCAGTAGTTTATGGATACGTGTGCACATAAGCTCTCTCTCACAGAAACTGGTGTATATCTAGGTTTTGGGACTTTGTTAGAAAGTGAACTACCTGAGATGAAATTAGAGTGTACTATAAAAGGAAAGGTCTCACCCGAGTAATGAAGCTGAAGGGTTGTCATTCCACACGTGAAGTCTCTGGACACAGTCTGAGGTGAAGCATATTGAGGTGGCAATCGTTGCTTTGGTTAGGTTGTGATCGGCGGATGCAATATTATTTGGTTCGGATTGGGAGAGGCATACAGGAAAGTGGGCCCTATCCAAGGGTTCCAGGACTGGGGGAAGTAGGGGCTCTATAGTAAAGATGTGAGGTTCCTGCTGTCTTAGGGTTCAAAAAGACAATCGATAGTTAATATTATCATCACCAAATCAATTGTATGTCTCAAAGTTTCTCAAAAGACAAACTGAATCTTTTTAATATATAGGCTGTGTATTTGATATGAGGACTCTCTCAAAAGCCTAGACCAAGTAGATTAGAAGCTTCCAATAGCACAGCTATATACAAGATACTGGGTACTGTACAGCAAACCCTAACAAAAGGACTTTTCAAAGTTAACCCAATTAACATTTAACATTTTAAGATGTATTTGTTAATGAGAAAGAGAGGTGGAACGAGAACCCTTGAACTCAGGACCTCATGCTAGGAGGTCTAACACTTTATTGTATCACCTTCCAGGCTTCTTTATATTATAAATTTCTTGCTGTGGTAGATGGTTTTTTTTTTTTTTTCACTAACATCTTTATTTTTCTGTAGTGCTCCTTTCCACAGGTATACCATTGTTGTTACTTTGATTTAATATAAATTACTTTTTTTTTCATCCTATAGACATACCAAGTATAAATCTCTTCCCCCTCTTTTATGATGTATAATTGACTGTGGTACTGTCAATTATTTTCTAACTTTAATCTTTACTTTTAAAATCTTTCTACAGAGACATCAACCCCCACATTCCTCAGTATATTTCTTCAGTACCATGGTATATTGATCCATCAAAAAGACCTACTTTAAAGCACCAAAGACCACAACCAGAAAAGCAAAGACAATATAGCTCCTCTGGAGAATGGTACAAGAGGGGTGTGAAAGAGGTATGTGGACAGCCTGGATATGACTTTGGAGATGGAGGTTTTGCTTTAGGAAGTTATATAAAAATCTTTAATGAATTATTATAGAAATAGGGTAGGGATAGATAGCATAATGGCTACACAAAGAATCTGTCATGCCTGAGGTTCCAAAGCCCTGTGTTCAGTCCCTTACACCACCACAAGCCAGAGTTGAGCAGAGCCCTGGAAAGAGAAAAGAAAGGAAGAAAGAAAGAATTATATCACCTTTTGCAGTGCATACCAACTCTTTGTTTTCTCTTATAATTTTCTTTTTCTTAATGAGAGAGGAGAGAAGCAGAGCATTACTGTGGCCACCTTCCAATATTACTTTTACATTGCTAAAATCCTTAAGCTTTCTCATAAAGTATGCAGTTAACTGGTTTTCTTGAAAACAGATAAATCATTTCACTGGATAATACAGCAATAACCAAAGTTACTAATTTATTTTAGAAGTATGCATAGTACTAGCATTAGAAAGATAGCTTCTGGGATTGTGTGCCTGTGTGTGCTTCATTGAGGGCCCAAACCACAGAAGCTCATGGGATCACCATACTACCAGTGTTGTAATATCTCCCATTCTCTCTACCTGAATGGAAAGTCAGCCTGGGAGTCGTGAATTTGTATATGTGCCAACCCCTGCTCAACAAAATGAAAAGAAAGAAACTAAACATTGATTCCATGTTTATTGTCCATGTAACAATTTTATTCTTTGTTCAAGTACTGCCCTGTCTTTAACATTCATTACAGGCTTGTAACTTGCATTTAATTATTGTGTCTCTTTAAATTACATTGGAATTATCTGTTCTGTCTTTTTTTTTCTTTCTTTCTTTTCTCTTGAGAGAATGAGGCAGGTACCAGAAAATTGCTGTTCCATTTTATGTGAAGTCAAGAGATTGAACTCAGGACCTCACACATGTAAATCATACACTTTACTACTTAAAGCCCAACCCCTGTAATTGCTCTCTAGAGGATGAGCTGAGTGCACCTGTGAGAAACCCTAGACTGACTGTTCCTTTTTTGTGGGATACAAAATTGCCCCCAATTTTAGACTTTCCAACTGACTAGATAAGTTGCTACTTCCTAAGAACCAGGATTTATTAATTTAATATAATTTCCTCTTATTTACATTACTACTTTATTCTGTCATTATCTTCCTTATGTCTTCTATTAAGATATGTTGTACTATTTCCAGCTTTTATAAATTATTTGTCACATATTCAGATAAAATTTTTTATTTTTCTTTGTACCTGTTTATAGAATTCCATAACTACTAAGTACCGCAAAGGAGCATGTGAAAATTGTGGGGCCATGACACACAAAAAGAAAGACTGCTTTGAAGTAAGTTCAAATTTGAGAAATTTGTTAACTTTCCAAAATGGGAGATCTTAATTCTCTTTTTTCTTAAATTACCCAAATTCGGTACAAGTTAAATAAAAACTCACTTGAATGAAATTAGTACCATCAGACTTTTCCACTAGGAAGCAACTGTTCTATAATGGAACGAGCCATAGAGTTCCATGAGTTGTTCATGCTTACTCTGTAAAGGTTGTGTTTTCCTCAAAGAAACAGATACTTTTTAAAAAATCATCATCTTTTTCTATTTTTCAGAGACCTAGGCGAGTTGGTGCAAAATTTACTGGTACTAATATAGCTCCAGATGAACATGTCCAGCCTCAGTTGACGTTTGATTATGATGGGAAAAGGGATCGGTGGAATGGCTATAATCCAGAGGAACACATGAAAATTGTAGAAGAATATGCAAAAGTAGATCTAGTGAGTAAAATCTCCTGCTTTTTCCAACCAATGAATTTATATTTTGCTTTTTGAATTTATAAGTGAATTTATATTATACTTTGATTTTTTTTGTCTTGTTTTGTTTTTTAAACATTATAAAAATGGTAACAGTTTGAGGAATGTAGGGATAATATCCTTGTGACAACAAAAATCCTGCAAATCAACACTTTTTCCCAATAAAGTGACCTTGGAATTGAAAAGAGAGGTTGTGGTGTTTGGTTTGGTTTGGTTTGGTTTTTTGGTAGTAGTAAACTTAATGGAATGGTGAGAATAGTGTGCTAGCCCTACTTGGCAGCATATTTTTTATTTGATTCTTATATTGTCCTTTATCCCTTATTTAGCTTACAGGAGCAAATGGAAGAATGAGTCAAGCTTTGAGCTTTTGAGCATATGAACTCAGTATATTGCCCACCAGGCTATTTTGTAGTTGTTTCACGTAGCATTTGTGGACTGTAGAAGGAAAATAAGATAACTCTGCAGAAAAGTAAATTTTGTTCTAATACACCATTACTATTTTTTTTTTAATTTCTTTATTGGGAAAGTAATGTTTTATATTCGACAGTAAATCAGCATTACTATTTTTCTGTTACCCTTTTGCCAGCTCTCACTTCTTAACTGTTCACATTTCATATTGTTTTAAATTAGTTTATCATTTAAAATTAATAGGATTTCGTAGAAAACTTTGAGTTTCATCTTTTCATGAACAGTGGAATGTGTATTAATCCTGGGTCTGTCTGACAGATATCAGTCATCTGGAACCAACTGCCCCTTTTAGAAAGGAATTGCTTTGAATTTTGCCACTGATGTGTTCTTATCTCAGTTTATATAAATGCCTGGTTTGAATGGGAGTTCTTTAGAAAACAAATCTAGAGCAACAAGTAATTTAAAAAAAAAACTCTGTTCAGTGACTTTCTGAAAATGATACACTTATTTTGATTATATAAAAATTAAATGTTCATTTGTATGTTGTAACTAATTTTCAGATGTTTGATTTTCTGTTAGGCAAAAAGAACACTGAAAGCCCAGAAACTCCAGGAAGAATTAGCCTCAGGAAAATTAGTGGAACAGGCTGTAAGTAATAAAAATGATCATGGGGGGGGGGGGGGGGGGGAATAACAAGACTCTTGGTAAACAAATTGAGACTTAAAAACCAAAATTTGGTAAGTATCTCTCCAATTAGAGAAGACATTTAGAAGAGTTTATTTGAGGGGAAAGACAAAAACTGGTCATTTCCTTCCCTTCCCCCCCCTTTTTTTTTTTAATCAAAGCAATGTTCAGTTGTGGTTTATTATCCTTGTGATTGATTCTGGGGCCTTTGGTGCATCTTCCATGAAAATCTTTTTTGCATAACCATTATGCTATTTTCCCAGCCCCTAAAACTATGTGATCCATGAGAATATAGATAGATACAGTTTATTTATGTATTCCCGTTTGTTGCCCTTGTTGTTTTATTGGTGTTGTTATTGATGTCGTTGTTGTTGGATAGGGCAGAGAGAAATGGAGAAAGGAGGGGAAGAGAGAGGGGAGAGAAAGACACCTACAGACCTGCTTCACCGCTTGTGAAGTGACTCTCCTGCAGGTGGGGAGCCAGAGGCTGGAACTGGGATCCTTATGCCAGTCGTTGCGTTTTGTGCCATGTGCGTTTAACCCACTGCTCTACCTCTGGACTCCCGATACAGTTCTTTTTGAAAGAATATTACTATTAAGTATTTATATACGTTTCTGTCATTGAATAGGTAGACTTATCTATCCTGAAGACTTCAGAAAAATCATTTTGCACCGATGTTTTAATTATGGTGCTTTTATAACAACAACAAACCTTGAAATTTCAGGGATAGGAAATTGGTAAATTTCCTACTTATGCATTGCTACAACTACATAACAGAATTGTGTATAGTTCATAAAATGATTTTATCAAAGCATAACACTAGATAACACCTAAAATATTTTCTCATGTGTCATTGAAAAATCAAACAGGAAAAAGACAGCAGCAGTTCTCATTTAACATAGATTTTAAATTTTTTTTCACTTTTTTTTTTTTTAGTATTTCCTGCATTTTTGGTCATGAAATTTGATAATTCTATAGTTGGGTTAAACACACATATATATCACACACTCAGAGTAATGCAGCCAGTTTTTCTTTATTTCTTTTAATTTTTTATTTTTTTGTCATTTTGTCACCAACTTTTTTGCTGGGTCTTAGTGTCTATACAGTATCACTCCTAGACTTTTTTTTTTTTTTTTTTTTTGTAAATAGAGGATGGGAGAAGGGGATGGTATGAGTTCCTTCCCTTTAATTAAAGGTGAGAGACAGAGAGAAAGAGAGATTCCGTAACACCACTCTACCACTCATATAGCTTCCCCTATATACAGGAGCTCCCAGTTATTTGGACTAGGGGAGATGACACAGTGGTAGATGGATGGACTTCAATGCCTGAGACCCCAATATGTCAGCAGAGCTGTCTCTGGCCTCTCATTCTCTCTCATAATAAATAAGTAAATCTTTTAGAATTGATATGGAACTGGGAGCTAGCAAACCCAGTAGAGCATGCGTTTTACCTGATTTTGAGCTCCAGCACCAACCACATGGGAGCACCATCTGCTGTAATGTCTCTCTCTCTTTCTATCCCTCGGTGCCTACTCCTCATCCCTCCAAAAAATTAAAGAATGAAAAAACATATATCAGCCTGGAGGGAGATGCTGCTTAATCACATTCATGGCACCACACATGCACAGAGCCCTACAGCAGGGGGGGGGAAATGAATAATAAGAAAAATTTATTCAGAGTTTTATAGTGTAAATTTTTTAATGTTTCTTTTTAAAAATATCTATTTATTTATTCCCTTTTGTTGCCTTGTTGTAGTTATTATTGTTGTCATTGTTGGATAGGACAGAGAAAAATGGAGAGAGGAGGGGAAGTCAGAGGGGGAGAGAAAGATAGACACCTGCATACCTGCTTCACCGCTTGTGAAACGACTCCCCTGCAGGTGGGGAGCTTGGGGCTTAAACTGAGATCCTTATGTCGGTCCTTGCGCTTTGTGCCACCTACGCTTAACCTGCTGCGCTACCACCCGACTCCCTGTAGTGTAAATTTTTAAAAGGGATTGTTAACAATATAAGTTGCACACTAAGCAGAATTAAGTAGGCATATAGAAAGATGTCACTAAGAGTCAGTCCCCTAGCCTGAAGGCAGCTTCACAGCAGAAGTTAACAGTTGCTAAAATACAACTCTTCCTCTAAATGACTAGGTGGTCCTAGAAAATTTTAAAGATGCCTCTACTTTTTTTCTTTATTAGGGTAGATTAATGGTTTACAGTCAATAGTAAAACACAGTAGTTGGTACATATGTAACATTTCTCACTTTTCCAAATAACACTAACCACTTACCAAGGTCCTCCCCCACCATCATGTTCCAGGACCGGAACATTCCCCCCTGCCCCAGAGTCCTTTACTTTAGTGCAATAAACCAATAATTTGCCTCTTTAAGACAAAAAAGTTCTATTTCTCTAAAGTAAAAGTAACAATGTTAATGCCTCTGGAGGCTTAGCATAGTAAACATTTCTATAGTAAATACTTGGTAGTTGGTAGCTGGTGTGATTATTATAAATTACTATTAGCTCTGGAAAAAAGGAAAATGGTCTGTTTCTCTTGTTCTAAGATCGTCTTATTTCTTAGAAATGTAGCCTTTATATATCTCCCAGTAAGCTGATAAATTTTACCCATTTATATATTCACTATACACTATAGATATTCAGCTATTTACTTAACAATATAAATGTCTTTATTTGTAACGCATAGGGATTCTTAATTTTTTAATATTTTAAGCATTTCTGGTTTTTCAAAGCAACACATAGATGAAAAATTAGAAAATTGTAAAGAAAAAAATTAATATCTCATCTTAAATGTTAATATATATCTGTGTGTATTTTTCAGTCAGGTTTTACTTGTATTAACATGTTTTTAAAGTATTAAATATGCACTTGATTCAGTAGAATAAACTCTTTTTCATTTTTTTCTTTGGTGAAGAATTCTCCAAAACACCAATGGGGAGAAGAGGAACCAAACTCTCAAACGGTAATAAGTTTCTACCCTATGAGGGTAACATAACATTTAGTATTAGTAATATTAGCTGTCAGTATATCATTGCTATTATGCTACATATTACATTACAAATGTTAATGAAATAAATGTCCATAGTATAGTGGTATATTATCCATATTAGTAATAATGATATTAATAACAACTTTAAAGAACACAACAAAAAAATTCCATCAAAAAAGGGAGAACTGAACCCACACCTTACCAAGAAAGACATCAAGATGGCAGGCAGGCACATTAAAAAAAAAAAATGCTCATCTTCACTTTTTACCCGAGAAATGCCACCTCGCTTCAGTGAAAATGACCACATGAAAAAGGCCTCAAACAATAAATACTGGCAAGAATAAAGAATAATTAATCCTTAGACATTACTGGTGAGACTGTATTGGCCCAGCCTCTATCATAAATAATTTTGATTTCTCAAAGAGTTAAAAATAGAGATCAAGCATTCGATTCATCATTTCTACTCCATAGAATATATTCAAAGAATGCAAAAACCCTTATCCAGAAAGATACATGTATACCTATGTTCATTGCAGTGCCACTCACAATAACCAAGATTTGGTAACAACCCAAGTGTCAAATGACAGATGAGTGGATAAGACAGTTGTGATCTATATACATAATGAAATACTACTCACATGGAAAGGAAAAAGAAATAAATCTTGCCTTTTTTGCTACAACATGGATGAAATTGAAAGGGATCATGCAAAGTGCTATAAATCAGGAGGTATTTGAGATCTTAAAAAAAAAGGAACAAGGGAATTGACAAAGTAAAAAACACCCTTAAGCTATGATTGCAGAGCCAGTGTTACCAAGGAGGAAGAGTGTCCAAAAATCTGTGGTGGAAGTTTGAACACTTAGTAATGAGTGGGCTATGGTAACATATATTTTAAGGCGTGTGAAATACCCCTAGAACATAAACAGTTTTATAAAGCATTACCTAAGTTTTTAAAAAGTAAAAAAAAAAAAAAAAAAAAAAAAGTGGGTATAAACATCTGGTTAAAAGAAAACAACCAGATACTTTTCTTTTTACATTCCCTCCCCCCATTCACTCTCTTTAGGAAAAAGATCACAACAGTGAAGATGAGGATGAAGATAAATATGCTGATGATATTGACATGCCTGGGCAGAACTTTGACTCTAAAAGACGAATTACAGTCCGGAATCTCAGGATTCGAGAAGATATTGCAAAAGTAAGCACTGCCAACAGAATAAAGATATTTGAACGTCTTTTGTCTTCCCTTAATTTGTACCTACCTATCAAACATCTGGGCAGTATGTGGTAATATAGTCAGATATCCAAAATTATGACTTAACTTTTTATCCTTTTGATCTGTATCTTAATCTTGTAAAAAAAAAAGTCTGTTGTAACAGTTCCTCCTACTAACTGAAATTATCAATTTTTTTTTCTTTTTGGATGGAAGTAGACATTAATTCAGTCTTAAAACATGTTTCTCTTCTAGTACTTGCGGAATTTAGATCCAAATTCTGCTTACTATGATCCTAAAACTAGAGCAATGCGAGAGAATCCCTATGCCAATGCAGGAAAGAATCCAGATGAGTAAGTACCAAGTTAAATGTATAGACTTTGTGATGGGGGAGGGGAATTTTTTTATCATAAAGCAGCCAGCAAAATCATTCACCTCATAGGGCACTTGCCTTGCCATGCACTCGGCCTAAGTCAAGCCCCAGAAACTACAGGAATACTATGCCACAGGAGGGAACTTCAGTGCTATGATGTCTCTCCTCTGCCCATTTTCCCCCCTCCTCTGTTTGGCTGGGGCTGTGAAGCCCCAGTGATGCCAAAACAGCTTAAAGATGAATCTAAGAAAAAAGCAAAATCACCTACTGGATTTTTTCAGCAAAGAAGTAACTTTAGAGCTGGCGAAATAGCTCACTTAGTGTTAACTTTGTCATGTACATGACCCAGGTTCAAGCCCAGGCCCCACTACATTGAAGGAAGTTTCTGTGCTATGGTCTCCTTCACTGTACCTTGCTTTTGCTATCTTAAAAAAATAAGTAAATAAATAATCAATCTGAAAGTTTTTTTTTTTTTCAATTGTATTTTACAGAGTGAGCTATGCAGGTGATAACTTCGTCAGATACACAGGTGACACCATTTCAATGGCTCAGACACAGTGTAAGTATCTGTTCTTTGTCAAGGTATTGTGTGTCAACTCACTGATGAGGCATTTTTAAAACTTGTTTTCAAGAAGTTTACAATAAATGTAGCTGACACTCATTAAGATGTTTTTAATTACTCTAGTGTTTGCTTGGGAAGCCTATGACAAGGGATCTGAAGTCCATCTGCAAGCTGACCCTACAAAACTAGAACTGCTGTACAAATCCTTCAAAGTCAAAAAAGAAGACTTTAAAGAGCAGCAGAAAGAAAGCATCCTGGAAAAGGTAATTTTGTCCAGAATGCTGAAGGATACTCTTAAAGAGAAATTACCAGTTAATAATTGGTATATACTTGGGTGGGGGAGATAGCATAATGGTTATGCAAACAGACTCTCATGCCTGAGGCTCCAAAGTCCCAGGTTCAATCCCCCACACCACCATAAGCCAGAGCTGAGCAGTGCTCTGGTATTTCTCTCTCTGTCTCTCTGCATCTCTCTCAAAAATAAAATAAATAAAATATTTAATAATAATAATAATTGGTATATACTTTTTGATATATACTTAGAATACAAATGATATATACTCAGGATACAAATGCAGAGTCCCTTTTGTCTACCAGGAATAGTCCTTTCCTTTCATTGACTTAAATCAGTTAGCTTACAGTGTCTTTATAGCTGCTGCAAAACAAGCCACTTCAAAACTATTTTAGTAGCTTATAATATACATCTGTTATTTCTCACAATTGTTTATGTCAGCTATTTCTCTTGGTCTGAGTTTATCTAGGGACTGGCAGTGACTCACCCGGTTTAGTGCACACATTACCATGTGCAAGGACCTGGGTTCAAGCCCCTGTTCCCCATCTTCAGGGGGAAGTTTCACAAGTCATGAGCAGTACTACAAATGTCTCTATCTCTTCTCCCTTCTCAGTTTGTCTCTATCCTATCAAATAAAAGGGAAGAAAATAGTCTTCTGGAGCGGTAGAATCGCTATTCAGGCTCTGAGCCCTAGCAATAATCCTGGTGACAATAACTACATTAGTCAATTAATTGAAATTTACTTTTTAAAAAGACTGGAAAATCTAGGATGACCTCACTGTGGCATCTGACAATTAGCAGACCTGTCCTGTGCTGAAGGAGCCTTGTCTGGAGTAACTCATCTCTTTGCCACATTAATGTTCCTCCTCTGCTGTGAGACACTCACCCAGCTTCTTACGTGGTGTTTTTAGGATATTAGAGATAATGAGAAACATGGCTCAGTGTGGAGGTGCTTATTAATAAGGCCTTGCATCATAGTTTCTTATAGATTGAAACATGTAACATGGCCAAGGTGATAAGTCTTTGGTAGGAAAAATCAGCACAGTGACATAGCAAATGTTCTTGCATACAAGAAGAGGAGGAATATGTGGGCATTTTATAATTTACTATACTCAATAGATGAATAGCAATTGAGGCATCTTTTATTTGCTTATCAAAACTTGATGAATTTTTTGCACTGTTTTATGTAACAAAACTAGTCTTTTTCAGTCTTGTGATAGAGATTTGAATGAAGTTAGTTACTTAAAATATGCTTAATGTCTAATGTCTTAATTACGTCTAATGTTCTCTTAGTATGGTGGCCAAGAGCATTTGGATGCCCCTCCAGCTGAGTTGCTTTTAGCTCAGACTGAAGACTATGTGGAGTATTCAAGACATGGGACAGTCATCAA